>NC_056729.1:87419761-87447526 GCF_019279795.1 Protopterus annectens | reverse complement strand
AATAAAAAGGAAAAAATTCCAAAAAGAAAAAAAAAAATTTTTTTTTAAAAAAAAAACAAAAAGTTATTAATTTAAAACTTAAAAAGTTAATCTTTCACAAAGCTGAGGTTTTAAGCAGAAAATATTTCACACTGTACCACTTAAATAGGCAAGGACAGGAAATCAAAGAATGTGGATACCCCACACCTGTAATTACTAGCAAATAATAAAATTCAGCAAACACTGACTAACTTCCAGTTCAGTTAATATTCCTGCAACACAGTTAAAATCAATTTAAATACTGTATTTTTTGAAAAAAAAAGTGCATATAAAGGTACTTAAATTCTCTTATACGTCCAGTTGAATACAGCTAGTTCTTAGCCGGCCAAAGCTGAGGTTTTAATGCAGAAAATATTTCACACTGTACCACTTAAACAGGGAAGGATAGGAACTCAAAGAATGTGGATAAGCCCCACCTGTAATTACTAGCAAATAATAAAATTCAGCAAACACTGACTAACTTCCAGTTCAGTTAATATTCCTGCAACACAGTTAAAAACAATTTAAATACTGTATTTTTTGAAAAACAAAAAGTGCAGATAAAGGTACTTAAATTCTCTTATATGTCCAGATGAATACAGCTAGTTCTTAGCAGGCCAAAGCTGAGGTTTATAAGCAGAAAATATTTCACACTGTACAACACAAATAGGCAAGGACAGGAAATTAAAGAATGCGGCTACCCCCACACCTGTAATTACTAGCAAATAAAAAAAAAAGCAAAACACTACTAACTTCCAGTTCAGTTAATATTCAATGCAACACAAAAAAGAATTTAAAATACTGTATCTTTTGAAAAAAAGTGCAGATAAAAGGTTCTTAAATTCTCTTATACGTCCAGTTGAGTACAGTTAGATCTTAGTCAGCCAAAGCTCAGGTTTTAAGCAGAAAATATTCCAAAAAGTACCACTTAAATCGACAGCGACAGGAAATAAATGAATGGGACTACCCCACCTGTAATTACTAACAGGCAATAAAATTCTAGCAAGCACTAACTGAAAAAACAGACTCAAAACTTCCAGTTCAGTTAATATTCAATGCAACACAAATAAATCAATTTAAATGCTGTATTGTTTGAAAAAAGTGCAGATAAAAGGTACTTAAATTCTCTTATACATCCAGTTGAATACAGCTAGATCTTAGCGTGCCAAAGCTGAGGTTTTAAGCAGAAAATATTTCAAAATGTACCACTTAAATAGGCAGTGACAGGATATCAATGAATGAGACTACCCCCACCTGCAATTACTAACAGGCAATAAAATTCTAGCAAGCACTAACTGAAAAACAGAGTCAAAACTTCCCGTTCAGTTAATATTCAATGCAACACAAATAAAATGTTGTATTATTTGTAAAAAAGTGCATATAAAAGGTACTTAAATTCTCTTATACATCCAGTTGAATACAGCTAGATCTTAGCCAGCCAAAGCTGAGGTTTTAAGCAGAAAATATTTCAAAATGTACCACTTAAATAGGCAGTGACAGGATATCAATGAATGAGACTACCCCACCTGCAATTACTAACAGGCAATAAAATTCTAGCAAGCACTAACTGAAAAACAGAGTCAAAACTTCCAGTTCAGTTAATATTCAATGCAACACAAATAAATCAATTTAAATGCTGTATTATTTGAAAAAAGTGCAGATAAAAGGTACTTAAATTCTCTTATACATCCAGTTGAATACAGCTAGATCTTAGCCAGCCAAAGCTGAGGTTTTAAGCAGAAAATATTTCAAAATGTACCACTTAAATAGGCAGTGACAGGATATCAATGAATGAGACTACCCCTGCCTGCAATTACTAACAGGCAATAAAATTCTAGCAAGCACTAACTGAAAAAACAGAGTCAAAACTTCCAGTTCAGTTAATATTCAATGCAACACAAATAAATCAATTTAAATGCTGTATTATTTGAAAAAAGTGCAGATAAAAGGTACTAAAATTCTCTTATACGTCCAGTTGAATACAGCTAGATCTTAGCCACCAAAGCTGAGGTTTTAAGCAGAAAATATTTCAAAATGTACCACTTAAATAGGCAGTGACAGGATATCAATGAATGAGACTACCCCCACCTGCAATTACTAACAGGCAATAAAATTCTAGCAAGCACTAACTGAAAAACAGAGTCAAAACTTCCAGTTCAGTTAATATTCAATGCAACACAAATAAATCAATTTAAATGCTGTATTATTTGAAAAAAGTGCAGATAAAAGGTACTTAAATTCTCTTATACATCCAGTTGAATACAGCTAGATCTTAGCCAGCCAAAGCTGAGGTTTTAAGCAGAAAATATTTCAAAATGTACCACTTAAATAGGCAGTGACAGGATATCAATGAATGAGACTACCCCACCTGCAATTACTAACAGGCAATAAAATTCTAGCAAGCACTAACTGAAAAACAGAGTCAAAACTTCCAGTTCAGTTAATATTCAATGCAACACAAATAAATCAATTTAAATGCTGTATTATTTGAAAAAAGTGCAGATAAAAGGTACTTAAATTCTCTTATACATCCAGTTGAATACAGCTAGATCTTAGCCGGCCAAAGCTGAGGTTTTAAGCAGAAAATATTTCAAAATGTACCACTTAAATAGGCAGTGACAGGATATCAATGAATGAGACTATCCCCACCTGCAATTACTAACAGGCAATAAAATTCTAGCAAGCACTAACTGAAAAACAGAGTCAAAACTTCCAGTTCAGTTAATATTCAATGCAACACAAATAAATCAATTTAAATGCTGTATTATTTGAAAAAGTGCAGATAAAAGGTACTTAAATTCTCTTATACATCCAGTTTAATACAGCTAGATCTTAGCTGGCCAGAGCTGAAGTTTTAAGCAGAAAAAATGTCAAAATGTACCACTTAAAAATGCAGTGACAGTATATCAATGAGTGTGACTACCCCCACCTGCAATTACTAACAGGCAATAAAATACTAGCAAGCACTAATTGAAAAAAAAGAGTCAAAACTTCCAGATCAGTCAATATTCAATGCAACACAAATAAATCAATTTAAATGCTGTATTATTTGAAAAAGTGCAGATAAAAGGTACTTAAATTCTCTTATATGTCCAGTTGAATACAGCTAGATCTTAGCCGGCCAAAGCTGAGGTTTTAAGCAGAAAATATTTCAAAATGTACCACTTAAATAGGCAGTGACAGGATATCAATGAATGAGACTACCCCTGCCTGCAATTACTAACAGGCAATAAAATTCTAGCAAGCACTAACTGAAAAAACAGAGTCAAAACTTCCAGTTCAGTTAATATTCAATGCAACACAAATAAATCAATTTAAATGCTGTATTATTTGAAAAAAGTGCAGATAAAAGGTACTTAAATTCTCTTATACATCCAGTTGAATACAGCTAGATCTTAGCCGGCCAAAGCTGAGGTTTTAAGCAGAAAATATTTCAAAATGTACCACTTAAATAGGCAGTGACAGGATATCAATGAATGAGACTACCCCACCTGCAATTACTAACAGGCAATAAAATTCTAGCAAGCACTAACTGAAAAAAAGAGTCAAAACTTCCAGTTCAGTTAATATTCAATGCAACACAAATAAATCAATTAAAATGCTGTATTATTTGAAAAAGTGCAGATAAAAGGTACTTAAATTCTCTTATATGTCCAGTTGAATACAGCTAGATCTTAGCCAGCCAAAGCTGAGGTTTTAAGCAGAAAATATTTCAAAATGTACCACTTAAATAGGCAGTGACAGGATATCAATGAATGAGACTACCCCTGCCTGCAATTACTAACAGGCAATAAAATTCTAGCAAGCACTAACTGAAAAAACAGAGTCAAAACTTCCAGTTCAGTTAATATTCAATGCAACACAAATAAATCAATTAAAATGCTGTATTATTTGAAAAAAGTGCAGATAAAAGGTATTTAAATTCTCTTATACATTCAGTTGAATACAGCTAGATCTTAGCCAGCCAAAGCTGAGGTTTTAAGCAGAAAATATTTCAAAATGTACCACTTAAATAGGCAGTGACAGGATATCAATGAATGAGACTACCCCCACCTGCAATTACTAACAGGCAATAAAATTCTAGCAAGCACTAACTGAAAAAACAGAGTCAAAACTTCCAGTTCAGTTAATATTCAATGCAACACAAATAAATCAATTAAAATGCTGTATTATTTGAAAAAAGTGCAGATAAAAGGTACTTAAATTCTCTTATATGTCCAGTTGAATACAGCTAGATCTTAGCCGGCCAAAGCTGAGGTTTTAAGCAGAAAATATTTCAAAATGTACCACTTAAATAGGCAGTGACAGGATATCAATGAATGAGACTACCCCTGCCTGCAATTACTAACAGGCAATAAAATTCTAGCAAGCACTAACTGAAAAAACAGAGTCAAAACTTCCAGTTCAGTTAATATTCAATGCAACACAAATAAATCAATTAAAATGCTGTATTATTTGAAAAAAGTGAAGATAAAAGGTATTTAAATTCTCTTATACATTCAGTTGAATACAGCTAGAGCTTAGCCAACCAAAGCTGAGGTTTTAAGCAGAAAATATTTCAAAATGTACCACTTAAATAGGCAGTAACAGGATATCAATGAATGAGACTACCCCCACCTGCAATTATTAACAGGCAATAAAATTCTAGCAAGCACTAACTGAAAAAACAGAGTCAAAACTTCCAGTTCATTAAATATTCAATGCAACACAA
Source organism: Protopterus annectens (assembly GCF_019279795.1). Taxonomy (NCBI): domain Eukaryota; kingdom Metazoa; phylum Chordata; order Ceratodontiformes; family Protopteridae; genus Protopterus; species Protopterus annectens. The sequence continues at coordinate 87,442,797 of NC_056729.1, read as the reverse complement.
ATAAATCAAGTAAAATGCTGTATTATTTGAAAAAAGTGCAGATAAAAGGTACTTAAATTCTCTTATACATCCAGTTGAATACAGCTAGATCTTAGCCAGCCAAAGCTGAGGTTTTAAGCAGAAAATATTTCAAAATGTACCACTTAAATAGGCAGTGACAGGATATCAATGAATGAGACTACCCCTGCCTGCAATTACTAACAGGCAATAAAATTCTAGCAAGCACTAACTGAAAAAACAGAGTCAAAACTTCCAGTTCAGTTAATATTCAATGCAACACAAATAAATCAATTAAAATGCTGTATTATTTGAAAAAAGTGCAGATAAAAGGTACTTAAATTCTCTTATACATCCAGTTGAATACAGCTAGATCTTAGCCGGCCAAAGCTGAGGTTTTAAGCAGAAAATATTTCAAAATGTACCACTTAAATAGGCAGTGACAGGATATCAATGAATGAGACTACCCCTCCTGCAATTACTAACAGGCAATAAAATTCTAGCAAGCACTAACTGAAAAAACAGAGTCAAAACTTCCAGTTCAGTTAATATTCAATGCAACACAAATAAATCAATTAAAATGCTGTATTATTTGAAAAAAGTGCAGATAAAAGGAACTTAAATTCTCTTATATGTCCAGTTGAATACAGCTAGATTTTAGCCAGCCAAAGCTGAGGTTTTAAGCAGTAAATATTTCAAAATGTACCACTTAAATAGGCAGCGACAGGATATCAATGAATGAGACTACCCTGGCCTGAAATTACTAACAGGCAATAAAATTTTAGCAAGCACTAACTGAAAAAACAGAGTCAAAACTTCCAGTTCAGTTAATATTCAATGCAACACAAATAAATCAATTAAAATGCTGTATTATTTGAAAAAAGTGCAGATAAAAGGTACTTAAATTCTCTTATATGTCCAGTTGAATACAGCTAGATCTTAGCCAGCCAAAGCTGAGGTTTTAAGCAGAAAATATTTCAAAATGTACCACTTAAATAGGCAGTGACAGGATATCAATGAATGAGACTACCCCTGCCTGCAATTACTAACAGGCAATAAAATTCTAGCAAGCACTAACTGAAAAAACAGAGTCAAAACTTCCAGTTCAGTTAATATTCAATGCAACACAAATAAATCAATTAAAATGCTGTATTATTTGAAAAAAGTGCAGATAAAAGGTACTTAAATTCTCTTATACATCCAGTTGAATACAGCTAGATCTTAGCCGGCCAAAGCTGAGGTTTTAAGCAGAAAATATTTCAAAATGTACCACTTAAATAGGCAGTGACAGGATATCAATGAATGAGACTACCCCCACCTGCAATTACTAACAGGCAATAAAATTCTAGCAAGCACTAACTGAAAAAACAGAGTCAAAACTTCCAGTTCAGTTAATATTCAATGCAACACAAATAAATCAATTAAAATGCTGTATTATTTGAAAAAAGTGCAGATAAAAGGTACTTAAATTCTCTTATACATCCAGTTGAATACAGCTAGATCTTAGCCGGCCAAAGCTGAGGTTTTAAGCAGAAAATATTTCAAAATGTACCACTTAAATAGGCAGTGACAGGATATCAATGAATGAGACTACCCCCACCTGCAATTACTAACAGGCAATAAAATTCTAGCAAGCACTAACTGAAAAAACAGAGTCAAAACTTCCAGTTCAGTTAATATTCAATGCAACACAAATAAATCAATTAAAATGCTGTATTATTTGAAAAAATGCAGATAAAAGGTACTTAAATTCTCTTATATGTCCAGTTGAATACAGCTAGATCTTAGCCAGCCAAAGCTGAGGTTTTAAGCAGAAAATATTTCAAAATGTACCACTTAAATAGGCAGTGACAGGATATCAATGAATGAAACTACCCACGACTGCAATTACTAACAGGCAATAAAATTCTAGCAAGCATTAACTGAAAAAACAGAGTCAAAACTTCCAGTTCAGTTAATATTCAATGCAACACAAATAAATCAATTAAAATGCTGTATTATTTGAAAAAAGTGCAGATAAAAGGTACTTAAATTCTCTTATACATCCAGTTGAATACAGCTAGATCTTAGCCGGCCAAAGCTGAGGTTTTAAGCAGAAAATATTTCAAAATGTACCACTTAAATAGGCAGTGACAGGATATCAATGAATGAGACTACCCCTGCCTGCAATTACTAACAGGCAATAAAATTCTAGCAAGCACTAACTGAAAAAACAGAGTCAAAACTTCCAGTTCAGTTAATATTCAATGCAACACAAATAAATCAATTAAAATGCTGTATTATTTGAAAAAGTGCAGATAAAAGGTACTTAAATTCTCTTATACATTCAGTTGAATAGAGCTAGATCTTAGCCGGCCAAAGCTGAGGTTTTAAGCAGAAAATATTTCAAAATGTACCACTTAAATAGGCAGTGACAGGATATCAATGAATGAGTCAACCCCGGCCAGCAATTACTAACAGGCAATAAAATTCTACCAAGCACTAACTAAAAAAACAGAGTCAAAACTTCCAGTTCAGTTAATATTCAATGCAACACAAGTAAATCAATTAAAATGCTATATTATTTGAAAAAAGTGCAGATAAAAGGTACTAAAATTCTCTTATACGTCCAGTTGAATACAGCTAGATCTTAGCCACCAAAGCTGAGGTTTTAAGCAGAAAATATTTCAAAATGTACAATTAAATAGGCAGTGACAGGATATTAATGAATGAGACTACCCCCGCCTGCAATTACTAACAGGCAATAAAATTCTAGCAAGCACTAACTGAAAAAACAGAGTCAAAACTTCAGTTCGGTTAATATTCAATGCAACACAAATAAATCAATTAAAATGCTGTATTATTTGAAAAAAGTGCAGATAAAAGGAACTTAAATTCTCTTATACGTCCAGTTGAATACAGCTAGATCTTAGCCAGCCAAAGCTGAGGTTTTAAGCAGAAAATATTTCAAAATGTACCACTTAAATAGGCAGTGACAGGATATCAATGAATGAGACTACCCCTGCCTGCAATTACTAACAGGCAATAAAATTCTAGCAAGCACTAACTGAAAAAACAGAGTCAAAACTTCCAGTTCAGTTAATATTCAATGCAACACAAATAAATCAATTAAAATGCTGTATTATTTGAAAAAAGTGCAGATAAAAGGTACTTAAATTCTCTTATACATTCAGTTGAATACAGCTAGATCTTAGCCAGCCAAAGCTGAGGTTTTAAGCAGAAAATATTTCAAAATGTACCACTTAAATAGGCAGTGACAGGATATCAATGAATGAGACTACCCCCACCTGCAATTACTAACAGGCAATAAAATTCTAGCAAGCACTAACTGAAAAACAGAGTCAAAACTTCCAGTTCAGTTAATATTCAATGCAACACAAATAAATCAATTTAAATGCTGTATTATTTGAAAAAGTGCAGATAAAAGGTATTTAAATTCTCTTATACATTCAGTTGAATACAGCTAGATCTTAGCCAGCCAAAGCTGAGGTTTTAAGCAGAAAATATTTCAAAATGTACCACTTAAATAGGCAGTGACAGGATATCAATGAATGAGACTACCCCACCTGCAATTACTAACAGGCAATAAAATTCTAGCAAGCACTAACTGAAAAAACAGAGTCAAAACTTCCAGTTCAGTTAATATTCAATGCAACACAAATAAATCAATTAAAATGCTGTATTATTTGAAAAAAGTGCAGATAAAAGGTACTTAAATTCTCTTATACATCCAGTTGAATACAGCTAGATCTTAGCCAGCCAAAGCTGAGGTTTTAAGCAGAAAATATTTCAAAATGTACCACTTAAATAGGCAGTGACAGGATATCAATGAATGAGACTACCCCACCTGCAATTACTAACAGGCAATAAAATTCTAGCAAGCACTAACTGAAAAACAGAGTCAAAACTTCCAGTTCAGTTAATATTCAATGCAACACAAATAAATCAATTAAAATGCTGTATTATTTGAAAAAAGTGCAGATAAAAGGTACTTAAATTCTCTTATATGTCCAGTTGAATACAGCTAGATCTTAGCCAGCCAAAGCTGAGGTTTTAAGCAGAAAATATTTCAAAATGTACCACTTAAATAGGCAGTGACAGGATATCAATGAATGAGACTACCACACCTGCATTTACTAACAGGCAATAAAATTCTAGCAAGCACTAACTGAAAAAACAGAGTCAAAACTTCCAGTTCAGTTAATATTCAATGCAACACAAATAAATCAATTAAAATGCTGTATTATTTGAAAAAAAGTGCAGATAAAAGGTATTTAAATTCTCTTATACATTCAGTTGAATACAGCTAGATCTTAGCCAGCCAAAGCTGAGGTTTTAAGCAGAAAATATTTCAAAATGTACCACTTAAATAGGCAGTGACAGGATATCAATGAATGAGACTACCCCTGCCTGCAATTACTAACAGGCAATAAAATTCTAGCAAGCACTAACTGAAAAAACAGAGTCAAAACTTCCAGTTCAGTTAATATTCAATGCAACACAAATAAATCAATTAAAATGCTGTATTATTTGAAAAAAGTGCAGATAAAAGGTACTTAAATTCTCTTATACATTCAGTTGAATACAGCTAGATCTTAGCCAGCCAAAGCTGAGGTTTTAAGCAGAAAATATTTCAAAATGTACCACTTAAATAGGCAGTGACAGGATATCAATGAATGAGACTACCCCCACCTGCAATTACTAACAGGCAATAAAATTCTAGCAAGCACTAACTGAAAAACAGAGTCAAAACTTCCAGTTCAGTTAATATTCAATGCAACACAAATAAATCAATTAAAATGCTGTATTATTTGAAAAAAGTGCAGATAAAAGGTACTTAAATTCTCTTATACATCCAGTTGAATACAGCTAGATCTTAGCCAGCCAAAGCTGAGGTTTTAAGCAGAAAATATTTCAAAATGTACCACTTAAATAGGCAGTGACAGGATATCAATGAATGAGACTACCCCTGCCTGCAATTACTAACAGGCAATAAAATTCTAGCAAGCACTAACTGAAAAACAGAGTCAAAACTTCCAGTTCAGTTAATATTCAATGCAACACAAATAAATCAATTAAAATGCTGTATTATTTGAAAAAAGTGCAGATAAAAGGTACTTAAATTCTCTTATACATCCAGTTGAATACAGCTAGATCTTAGCCGGCCAAAGCTGAGGTTTTAAGCAGAAAATATTTCAAAATGTACCACTTAAATAGGCAGTGACAGGATATCAATGAATGAGACTACCCCCACCTGCAATTACTAACAGGCAATAAAATTCTAGCAAGCACTAACTGAAAAACAGAGTCAAAACTTCCAGTTCAGTTAATATTCAATGCAACACAAATAAATCAATTAAAATGCTGTATTATTTGAAAAAAGTGCAGATAAAAGGTACTTAAATTCTCTTATACATCCAGTTGAATACAGCTAGATCTTAGCCGGCCAAAGCTGAGGTTTTAAGCAGAAAATATTTCAAAATGTACCACTTAAATAGGCAGTGACAGGATATCAATGAATGAGACTACCCCCACCTGCAATTACTAACAGGCAATAAAATTCTAGCAAGCACTAACTGAAAAAACAGAGTCAAAACTTCCAGTTCAGTTAATATTCAATGCAACACAAATAAATCAATTAAAATGCTGTATTATTTGAAAAAGTGCAGATAAAAGGTACTTAAATTCTCTTATATGTCCAGTTGAATACAGCTAGATCTTAGCCGGCCAAAGCTGAGGTTTTAAGCAGAAAATATTTCAAAATGTACCACTTAAATAGGCAGTGACAGGATATCAATGAATGAAACTACCCACGACTGCAATTACTAAAAGGCAATAAAATTCTACCAAGCACTAACTGAAAAAATAGAGTCAAAACTTCCAGTTCAGTTAATATTCAATGCAACACAAATAAATCAATTAAAATGCTGTATTATTTGAAAAAAGTGCAGATAAAAGGTACTTAAATTCTCTTATACAACGAGTTGAATACAGCTAGATCTTCGCCAGGCAAAGCTGAGGTTTTAAGCAGAAAATATTTCAAAATGTACCACTTAAATAGGCAGTGACAGGATATCAATGAATGAGACTACCCCCGCCTGCAATTACTAACAGGCAATAAAATTCTAGCAGGCACTAACTGAAAAGACAGCGTCAAACCTTCCAGTTCAGTTAATATTTAATGCAACACAAATAAATCAATTTAAATGCTGTATTATTTGAAAAAGTGCAGATAAAAGGTACTTAAATTCTCTTATACATTCAGTTGAATACAGCTAGATCTTAGCCAACCAAAGCTGAGGTTTTAAGCAGAAAATATTTCAAAATGTACCACTTAAATAGGCAGTGACAGGATATCAATGAATGAGACTACCCCCACCTGCAATTACTAACAGGCAATAAAATTCTAGCAAGCACTAACTGAAAAAACAGAGTCAAAACTTCCAGTTCAGTTAATATTCAATGCAACACAAATAAATCAATTAAAATGCTGTATTATTTGAAAAAGTGCAGATAAAAGGTACTTAAATTCTCTTATACATTCAGTTGAATACAGCTAGAGCTTAGCCAACCAAAGCTGAGGTTTTAAGCAGAAAATATTTCAAAATGTACCACTTAAATAGGCAGTGACAGGATATCAATGAATGAGACTACCCCACCTGCAATTACTAACAGGCAATAAAATTCTAGCAAGCACTAACTGAAAAACAGAGTCAAAACTTCCAGTTCAGTTAATATTCAATGCAACACAAATAAATCAATTAAAATGCTGTATTATTTGAAAAAAGTGCAGATAAAAGGTACTTAAATTCTCTTATACATCCAGTTGAATGCAGCTAGATCTTAGCCAGCCAAAGCTGAGGTTTTAAGCAGAAAATATTTCAAAATGTACCACTTAATTAGGCAGTGACAGGATATCAATGAATGAGATTACCCCGCCTGCAGTTACTAACAGGCAATAAAATTCTAGCAAGCACTAACTGAAAAAACAGAGTCAAAACTTCCAGTTCAGTTAATATTCAATGCAACACAAATAAATCAATTAAAACGCTTTATTATTTGAAAAAAAGTGAAGATAAAAGGTATTTAAATTCTCTTATACATTCAGTTGAATACAGCTAGATCTTAGCCAGCCAAAGCTGAGGTTTTAAGCAGAAAATATTTCAAAATGTACCACTTAAATAGGCAGTGACAGGATATCAATGAAGGAGACTACCCCCACCTGCAATTATTAACAGGCAATAAAATTCTAGCAAGCACTAACTGAAAAAACAGAGTCAAAACTTCCAGTTCATTAAATATTCAATGCAACACAAATAAATCAAGTAAAATGCTGTATTATTTGAAAAAGTGCAGATAAAAGGTACTTAAATTCACTTATACATCCAGTTGAATACAGCTAGATCTTAGCCGGCCAAAGCTGAGGTTTTAAGCAGAAAATATTTCAAAATGTACCACTTAAATAGGCAGTGACAGGATATCAATGAATGAGACTACCCCTGCCTGCAATTACTAACAGGCAATAAAATTCTAGCAAGCACTAACTGAAAAACAGAGTCAAAACTTCCAGTTCAGTTAATATTCAATGCAACACAAATAAATCAATTAAAATGCTGTATTATTTGAAAAAGTGCAGATAAAAGGTACTTAAATTCTCTTATATGTCCAGTTGAATACAGCTAGATCTTAGCCAGCCAAAGCTGAGGTTTTAAGCAGAAAATATTTCAAAATGTACCACTTAAATAGGCAGTGACAGGATATCAATGAATGAGACTACCCCCACCTGCAATTACTAACAGGCAATAAAATTCTACCAAGCACTAACTGAAAAAACAGAGTCAAAACTTCCAGTTCGGTTAATATTCAATGCAACACAAATAAATCAATTAAGATGCTGTATTATTTGAAAAAATGCAGATAAAAGGTACTTAAATTCTCTTATATGTCCAGCTGAATGCAGCTAGATCTTAGCCAGCCAAAGCTGAGGTTTTAAGCAGAAAATATTTCAGAATGAACCACTTATGTAGGCAGTGACAGGATATCAATGAATGAGATTACCCCCGCCTGCAGTTACTAACAGGCAATAAAATTCTAGCAAGCACTAACTGAAAACAGAGTCAAAACTTCCAGTTCAGTTAATATTCAATGCAACACAAATAAATCAATTAAAACGCTTTATTATTTGAAAAAAGTGAAGATAAAAGGTATTTAAATTCTCTTATACATTCAGTTGAATACAGCTAGATCTTAGCCAGCCAAAGCTGAGGTTTTAAGCAGAAAATATTTCAAAATGTACCACTTAAATAGGCAGTGACAGGATATCAATGAAGGAGACTACCCCCGCCTGCAATTACTAACAGGCAATAAAATTCTAGCAAGCACTAACTGAAAAACATAGTCAAAACTTCCAGTTCAGTTAATATTCAATGAAACACAAATACATCAATTTAAATGCTGTTTTATTTGAAAAAAGTGCATATAAAAGGTACATAAATTTTCTTATATGTACAGTTGAATACAGCTAGATCTTAGCTGCCAAACCTGATGTTTTAAGCAGAAAACATTTCAAAATGTACCACTTAAATAGGCAGTGACAGGATATCAATGAATGAGACTACCCCCTGCCTGCAATTACTGACAAGCAATAAAATTCTAGCAAGCACTAACTGAAAAACATAGTCAAAACTTCCAGTTCAGTTAATATTCAATGCAACACAAATAAATCAATTTAAATGCTCTATTATTTGAAAAGGTGCAGATAAAAGGTACTTAAATTCTCTTATACGTCCAGTTGAATACAGCTAGATCTTAGCCGGCCAAAGCTGAGGTTTTAAGCAGAAAATATTTCAAAATGTACCACTTAAATAGGCAGTGACAGGATATCAATGAATGAGACTACCCCACCTGCAATTACTAACAGGCAATAAAATTCTAGCAAGCACTAACTGAAAAAACAGAGTCAAAACTTCCAGTTCAGTTAATATTCAATGCAACACAAATAAATCAATTAAAATGCTGTATTATTTGAAAAAATGCAGATAAAAGGTACTTAAATTCTCTTATATGTCCAGTTGAATACAGCTAGATCTTAGCCAGCCAAAGCTGAGGTTTTAAGCAGAAAATATTTCAAAATGTACCACTTAAATAGGCAGTGACAGGATATCAATGAATGAGACTACCCCACCTGCAATTACTAACAGGCAATAAAATTCTAGCAAGCACTAACTGAAAAAACAGAGTCAAAACTTCCAGTTCAGTTAATATTCAATGCAACACAAATAAATCAATTAAAATGCTGTATTATTTGAAAAAAGTGCAGATAAAAGGTACTTAAATTCTCTTATACATCCAGTTGAATACAGCTAGATCTTAGCCAGCCAAAGCTGAGGTTTTAAGCAGAAAATATTTCAAAATGTACCACTTAAATAGGCAGTGACAGGATATCAATGAATGAGACTACCCCACCTGCAATTACTAACAGGCAATAAAATTCTAGCAAGCACTAACTGAAAAAACAGAGTCAAAACTTCCAGTTCAGTTAATATTCAATGCAACACAAATAAATCAATTAAAATGCTGTATTATTTGAAAAAGTGCAGATAAAAGGTACTTAAATTCTCTTATACATCCAGTTGAATACAGCTAGATCTTAGCCGGCCAAAGCTGAGGTTTTAAGCAGAAAATATTTCAAAATGTACCACTTAAATAGGCAGTGACAGGATATCAATGAATGAGACTACCCCACCTGCAATTACTAACAGGCAATAAAATTCTAGCAAGCACTAACTGAAAAAACAGAGTCAAAACTTCCAGTTCAGTTAATATTCAATGCAACACAAATAAATCAATTAAAATGCTGTATTATTTGAAAAAAGTGCAGATAAAAGGTACTTAAATTCTCTTATACATCCAGTTGAATACAGCTAGATCTTAGCCAGCCAAAGCTGAGGTTTTAAGCAGAAAATATTTCAAAATGTACCACTTAAATAGGCAGTGACAGGATATCAATGAATGAGACTACCCCACCTGCAATTACTAACAGGCAATAAAATTCTAGCAAGCACTAACTGAAAAAACAGAGTCAAAACTTCCAGTTCAGTTAATATTCAATGCAACACAAATAAATCAATTAAAATGCTGTATTATTTGAAAAAAGTGCAGATAAAAGGTACTTAAATTCTCTTATACATCCAGTTGAATACAGCTAGATCTTAGCCAGCCAAAGCTGAGGTTTTAAGCAGAAAATATTTCAAAATGTACCACTTAAATAGGCAGTGACAGGATATCAATGAATGAGACTACCCCCACCTGCAATTACTAACAGGCAATAAAATTCTAGCAAGCACTAACTAAAAAACAGAGTCAAAACTTCCAGTTCAGTTAATATTCAATGCAACACAAATAAATCAATTAAAATGCTGTATTATTTGAAAAAAGTGCAGATAAAAGGTACTTAAATTCTCTTATACATCCAGTTGAATACAGCTAGATCTTAGCCAGCCAAAGCTGAGGTTTTAAGCAGAAAATATTTCAAAATGTACCACTTAAATAGGCAGTGACAGGATATCAATGAATGAGACTACCCCACCTGCAATTACTAACAGGCAATAAAATTCTAGCAAGCACTAACTGAAAAAGAGTCAAAACTTCCAGTTCAGTTAATATTCAATGCAACACAAATAAATCAATTAAAATGCTGTATTATTTGTAAAAAAGTGCAGATAAAAGGTATTTAAATTCTCTTATACATTCAGTTGAATACAGCTAGATCTTAGCCAGCCAAAGCTGAGGTTTTAAGCAGAAAATATTTCAAAATGTACCACTTAAATAGGCAGTGACAGGATATCAATGAATGAGACTACCCTGGCCTGAAATTACTAACAGGCAATAAAATTCTAGCAAGCACTAACTGAAAAAACAGAGTCAAAACTTCCAGGTCGGTTAATATTCAATGCAACACAAATAAATCAATTAAAATGCTGTATTATTTGAAAAAAGTGCAGATAAAAGGTACTTAAATTCTCTTATATGTCCAGTTGAATACAGCTAGATCTTAGCCCGCCAAAGCTGAGGTTTTAAGCAGAAAATATTTCAAAATGTACCACTTAAATAGGCAGTGACAGGATATCAATGAATGAGACTACCCCTGCCTGCAATTACTAACAGGCAATAAAATTCTAGCAAGCACTAACTGAAAAAACAGAGTCAAAACTTCCAGTTCAGTTAATATTCAATGCAACACAAATAAATCAATTAAAATGCTGTATTATTTGAAAAAAGTGCAGATAAAAGGTACTTAAATTCTCTTATACAACCAGTTGAATACAGCTAGATCTTCGCCAGACAAAGCTGAGGTTTTAAGCAGAAAATATTTCAAAATGTACCACTTAATTAGGCAGTGACAGGATATCAATGAATGAGACTACCCCTGCCTGCAATTACTAATAGGCAATAAAATTCTAGCAAGCACTAACTGAAAAAACAGAGTCAAAACTTCCAGTTCAGTTAATATTCAATGCAACACAAATAAATCAATTAAAATGCTGTATTATTTGAAAAAAGTGCAGATAAAAGGTACTTAAATTCTCTTATATGTCCAGTTGAATACAGCTAGATCTTAGCCAGCCAAAGCTGAGGTTTTAAGCAGAAAATATTTCAAAATGTACCACTTAAATAGGCAGTGACAGGATATCAATGAATGAGACTACCCCACCTGCAATTACTAACAGGCAATAAAATTCTAGCAAGCACTAACTGAAAAACAGAGTCAAAACTTCCAGTTCAGTTAATATTCAATGCAACACAAATAAATCAATTAAAATGCTGTATTATTTGAAAAAAGTGCAGATAAAAGGTACTTAAATTCTCTTATATGTCCAGTTGAATACAGCTAGATCTTAGCCAGCCAAAGCTGAGGTTTTAAGCAGAAAATATTTCAAAATGTACCACTTAAATAGGCAGTGACAGGATATCAATGAATGAGACTACCCCACCTGCAATTACTAACAGGCAATAAAATTCTAGCAAGCACTAACTGAAAAAACAGAGTCAAAACTTCCAGTTCAGTTAATATTCAATGCAACACAAATAAATCAATTAAAATGCTGTATTATTTGAAAAAGTGCAGATAAAAGGTACTTAAATTCTCTTATACATCCAGTTGAATACAGCTAGATCTTAGCCAGCCAAAGCTGAGGTTTTAAGCAGAAAATATTTCAAAATGTACCACTTAAATAGGCAGTGACAGGATATCAATGAATGAGACTACCCCCACCTGCAATTACTAACAGGCAATAAAATTCTAGCAAGCACTAACTGAAAAACAGAGTCAAAACTTCCAGTTCAGTTAATATTCAATGCAACACAAATAAATCAATTAAAATGCTGTATTATTTGAAAAAAGTGCAGATAAAAGGTACTTAAATTCTCTTATACATCCAGTTGAATACAGCTAGATCTTAGCCGGCCAAAGCTGAGGTTTTAAGCAGAAAATATTTCAAAATGTACCACTTAAATAGGCAGTGACAGGATATCAATGAATGAGACTACCCCCACCTGCAATTACTAACAGGCAATAAAATTCTAGCAAGCACTAACTGAAAAAACAGAGTCAAAACTTCCAGTTCAGTTAATATTCAATGCAACACAAATAAATCAATTAAAATGCTGTATTATTTGAAAAAAGTGCAGATAAAAGGTACTTAAATTCTCTTATACATCCAGTTGAATACAGCTAGATCTTAGCCAGCCAAAGCTGAGGTTTTAAGCAGAAAATATTTCAAAATGTACCACTTAAATAGGCAGTGACAGGATATCAATGAATGAGACTACCCCACCTGCAATTACTAACAGGCAATAAAATTCTAGCAAGCACTAACTGAAAAACAGAGTCAAAACTTCCAGTTCAGTTAATATTCAATGCAACACAAATAAATCAATTAAAATGCTGTATTATTTGAAAAAAGTGCAGATAAAAGGTACTTAAATTCTCTTATATATCCAGTTGAATACAGCTAGATCTTAGCCGGCCAAAGCTGAGGTTTTGATCAGAAAATATTTCAAAATGTTCCACTTAAATAGGCAGTGACAGGATATCAATGAATGAGAGTACCCCCACCTGCAATTACTAACAGGTAATAAAATTCTAGCAAGCACTAACTGAAAAACAGAGTCAAAACTTCCAGGTCATTTAGTATTCAATGCCACACAAATAAATCAATTTAAATGCTGTATTATTTGAAAAAGTGAAGATAAAAGGTATTTAAATTCTCTTATACATTCAGTTGAATACAGCTAGAGCTTAGCCAACCAAAGCTGAGGTTTTAAGCAGAAAATATTTCAAAATGTACCACTTAAATAGGCAGTGACAGGATATCAATGAATGAGACTACCCCACCTGCAATTACTAACAGGCAATAAAATTCTAGCAAGCACTAACTGAAAAAACAGAGTCAAAACTTCCAGTTCAGTTAATATTCAATGCAACACAAATAAATCAATTAAAATGCTGTATTATTTGAAAAAAGTGCAGATAAAAGGTACTTAAATTCTCTTATACATTCAGTTGAATACAGCTAGATCTTAGCCAGCCAAAGCTGAGGTTTTAAGCAGAAAATATTTCAAAATGTACCACTTAAATAGGCAGTGACAGGATATCAATGAATGAGACTACCCCACCTGCAATTACTAACAGGCAATAAAATTCTAGCAAGCACTAACTGAAAAAACAGAGTCAAAACTTCCAGTTCAGTTAATATTCAATGCAACACAAATAAATCAATTAAAATGCTGTATTATTTGAAAAAAGTGCAGATAAAAGGTACTTAAATTCTCTTATATGTCCAGTTGAATACAGCTAGATCTTAGCCAGCCAAAGCTGAGGTTTTAAGCAGAAAATATTTCAAAATGTACCACTTAAATAGGCAGTGACAGGATATCAATGAATGAGACTACCCCTGCCTGCAATTACTAACAGGCAATAAAATTCTAGCAAGCACTAACTGAAAAAACAGAGTCAAAACTTCCAGTTCAGTTAATATTCAATGCAACACAAATAAATCAATTAAAATGCTGTATTATTTGAAAAAATGCAGATAAAAGGTACTTAAATTCTCTTATATGTCCAGCTGAATGCAGCTAGATCTTAGCCAGCCAAAGCTGAGGTTTTAAGCAGAAAATATTTCAGAATGAACCACTTAAATAGGCAGTGACAGGATATCAATGAATGAGACTACCCCACCTGCAATTACTAACAGGCAATAAAATTCTAGCAAGCACTAACTGAAAAAACAGAGTCAAAACTTCCAGTTCAGTTAATATTCAATGCAACACAAATAAATCAATTAAAATGCTTTATTATTTGAAAAAAGTGCAGATAAAAGGTATTTAAATTCTCTTATACATTCAGTTGAATACAGCTAGATCTTAGCCAGCCAAAGCTGAGGTTTTAAGCAGAAAATATTTCAAAATGTACCACTTAAATAGGCAGTGACAGGATATCAATGAATGAGACTACCCCACCTGCAATTACTAACAGGCAATAAAATTCTAGCAAGCACTAACTGAAAAAACAGAGTCAAAACTTCCAGTTCAGTTAATATTCAATGCAACACAAATAAATCAATTAAAATGCTGTATTATTTGAAAAAAAGTGTAGATAAAAGGTATTTAAATTCTCTTATACATTCAGTTGAATACAGCTAGAGCTTAGCCAACCAAAGCTGAGGTTTTAAGCAGAAAATATTTCAAAATGTACCACTTAAATAGGCAGTGACAGGATATCAATGAATGAGACTACCCCACCTGCAATTACTAACAGGCAATAAAATTCTAGCAAGCACTAACTGAAAAAACAGAGTCAAAACTTCCAGTTCAGTTAATATTCAATGCAACACAAATAAATCAATTAAAATGCTGTATTATTTGAAAAAAGTGCAGATAAAAGGTACTTAAATTCTCTTATACATCCAGTTGAATACAGCTAGATCTTAGCCAGCCAAAGCTGAGGTTTTAAGCAGAAAATATTTCAAAATGTACCACTTAAATAGGCAGTGACAGGATATCAATGAATGAGACTACCCCCACCTGCAATTACTAACAGGCAATAAAATTCTAGCAAGCACTAACTGAAAAAAAGAGTCAAGACTTCCAGTACAGTTAATATTCAATGCAACACAAATAAATCAATTAAAATGCTGTATTATTTGAAAAAAAGTGCAGATAAAAGGTACTTAAATTCTCTTATACATCCAGTTGAATACAGCTAGATCTTAGCCGGCCAAAGCTGAGGTTTTAAGCAGAAAATATTTCAAAATGTACCACTTAAATAGGCAGTGACAGGATATCAATGAATGAGACTACCCCACCTGCAATTACTAACAGGCAATAAAATTCTAGCAAGCACTAACTGAAAAACAGAGTCAAAACTTCCAGTTCAGTTAATATTCAATGCAACACAAATAAATCAATTAAAATGCTGTATTATTTGAAAAAAGTGCAGATAAAAGGTACTTAAATTCTCTTATATGTCCAGTTGAATACAGCTAGATCTTAGCCAGCCAAAGCTGAGGTTTTTAGCAGAAAATATTTCAAAATGTACCACTTAAATAGGCAGTGACAGGATATCAATGAATGAGACTACCCCCGCCTGCAATTACTAAAAGGCAATAAAATTCTACCAAGCACTAACTGAAAAAACAGAGTCAAAACTTCCAGTTCGGTTAATATTCAATGCAACACAAATAAATCAATTAAAATGCTGTATTATTTGAAAAAAGTGCAGATAAAAGGTACTTAAATTCTCTTATACAACGAGTTGAATACAGCTAGATCTTCGCCAGGCAAAGCTGAGGTTTTAAGCAGAAAATATTTCAAAATGTACCACTTATGTAGGCAGTGACAGGATATCAATGAATGAAACTACCCACGACTGCAATTACTAACAGGCAATAAAATTCTAGCAAGCATTAACTGAAAAAACTGAGTCAAAACTTTCAGTTCAGTTAATATGCAATGCAACACAAATAAATCAATTAAAATGCTGTATTATTTGAATAAAGTGCAGACAAAAGGTAATTAAATTTTCACATACATTCAGTTGAATACAGCTAGATCTTAGCCAGCCAAAGCTGAGGTTTTAAGCAGAAAATATTTCAAAATGTACCACTTAAATAGGCAGTGACAGGATATCAATGAATGAGACTACCCCGCCTGCAATTACTAACAGGCAATAAAATTCTAGCAAGCACTAACTGAAAAAACAGAGTCAAAACTTCCAGTTCAGTTAATATTCAATGCAACACAAATAAATCAATTAAAATGCTGTATTATTTGAAAAAAGTGCAGATAAAAGGTACTTAAATTCTCTTATACATCCAGTTGAATACAGCTAGATCTTAGCCGGCCAAAGCTGAGGTTTTAAGCAGAAAATATTTCAAAATGTACCACTTAAATAGGCAGTGACAGGATATCAATGAATGAGACTACCCCACCTGCAATTACTAACAGGCAATAAAATTCTAGCAAGCACTAACTGAAAAAACAGAGTCAAAACTTCCAGTTCAGTTAATATTCAATGCAACACAAATAAATCAATTAAAATGTTGTATTATTTGAAAAAAGTGCAGATAAAAGGTACTTAAATTCTCTTATATGTCCAGTTGAATACAGCTAGATCTTAGCCAGCCAAAGCTGAGGTTTTAAGCAGAAAATATTTCAAAATGTACCACTTAAATAGGCAGTGACAGGATATCAATGAATGAAACTACCCACGACTGCAATTACTAACAGGCAATAAAATTCTAGCAAGCATTAACTGAAAAAACTGAGTCAAAACTTTCAGTTCAGTTAATATGCAATGCAACACAAATAAATCAATTAAAATGCTGTATTATTTGAAAAAAGTGCAGATAAAAGGTACTTAAATTCTCTTATACATCCAGTTGAATACAGCTAGATCTTAGCCAGCCAAAGCTGAGGTTTTAAGCAGAAAATATTTCAAAATGTACCACTTAAATAGGCAGTGACAGGATATCAATGAATGAGACTACCCCACCTGCAATTACTAACAGGCAATAAAATTCTAGCAAGCACTAACTGAAAAAACAGAGTCAAAACTTCCAGTTCAGTTAATATTCAATGCAACACAAATAAATCAATTAAAATGCTGTATTATTTGAAAAAAGTGCAGATAAAAGGTACTTAAATTCTCTTATATGTCCAGTTGAATACAGCTAGATCTTAGCCAGCCAAAGCTGAGGTTTTAAGCAGAAAATATTTCAAAATGTACCACTTAAATAGGCAGTGACAGGATATCAATGAATGAGACTACCCCACCTGCAATTACTAACAGGCAATAAAATTCTAGCAAGCACTAACTGAAAACCAGAGTCAAAACTTCCAGTTCAGTTAATATTCAATGCAACACAAATAAATCAATTAAAATGCTGTATTATTTGAAAAAAGTGCAGATAAAAGGTACTTAAATTCTCTTATACATTCAGTTGAATACAGCTAGATCTTAGCCAGCCAAAGCTGAGGTTTTAAGCAGAAAATATTTCAAAATGTACCACTTAAATAGGCAGAGACAGGATATCAATGAATGAGACTACTCCCACCTGCAATTTCTAACAGGCAATAAAATTCTAGCAAGCACTAACTGAAAAACAGAGTCAAAACTTCCAGTTCAGTTAATATTCAATGCAACACAAATAAATCAATTAAAATGCTGTATTATTTGAAAAAAGTGCAGATAAAAGGTACTTAAATTCTCTTATATGTCCAGTTGAATACAGCTAGATCTTAGCCGGCCAAAGCTGAGGTTTTAAGCAGAAAATATTTCAAAATGTACCACTTAAATAGGCAGTGACAGGATATCAATGAATGAGACTACCCCTGCCTGCAATTACTAACAGGCAATAAAATTCTAGCAAGCACTAACTGAAAAAACAGAGTCAAAACTTCCAGTTCAGTTAATATTCAATGCAACACAAATAAATCAATTAAAATGCTGTATTATTTGAAAAAGTGCAGATAAAAGGTATTTAAATTCTCTTATACATTCAGTTGAATACAGCTAGATCTTAGCCAGCCAAAGCTGAGGTTTTAAGCAGAAAATATTTCAAAATGTACCACTTAAATAGGCAGTGACAGGATATCAATGAATGAGACTACCCCACCTGCAATTACTAACAGGCAATAAAATTCTAGCAAGCACTAACTGAAAAAACAGAGTCAAAACTTCCAGTTCAGTTAATATTCAATGCAACACAAATAAATCAATTAAAATGCTGTATTATTTGAAAAAAGTGCAGATAAAAGGTACTTAAATTCTCTTATACATCCAGTTGAATACAGCTAGATCTTAGCCGGCCAAAGCTGAGGTTTTAAGCAGAAAATATTTCAAAATGTACCACTTAAATAGGCAGTGACAGGATATCAATGAATGAGACTACCCCCACCTGCAATTACTAACAGGCAATAAAATTCTAGCAAGCACTAACTGAAAAAACAGAGTCAAAACTTCCAGTTCAGTTAATATTCAATGCAACACAAATAAATCAATTAAAATGCTGTATTATTTGAAAAAAGTGCAGATAAAAGGTACTTAAATTCTCTTATACATCCAGTTGAATACAGCTAGATCTTAGCCGGCCAAAGCTGAGGTTTTAAGCAGAAAATATTTCAAAATGTACCACTTAAATAGGCAGTGACAGGATATCAATGAATGAGACTACCCCGCCTGCAATTACTAACAGGCAATAAAATTCTAGCAAGCACTAACTGAAAAACAGAGTCAAAACTTCCAGTTCAGTTAATATTCAATGCAACACAAATAAATCAATTTAAATGCTGTATTATTTGAAAAAGTGCAGATAAAAGGTACTTAAATTCTCTTATATATCCAGTTGAATAGAGCTAGATCTTAGCCAGCCAACACTGAGGTTTTAAGCAGAAAATATTTCAAAATGTACCAGTTAAATAGGCAGTGACAGGATATCAATGAATGAGACTACCCCCACCTGCAATTACTAACAGGCAATAAAATTCTAGCAAGCACTAACTGAAAAAACAGAGTCAAAACTCCCAGTTCAGTTAATATTCAAAGCAGCACAAATAAATCAATTAAAATGCTGTATTATTTGAAAAAAGTGCAGATAAAAGGTACTTAAATTCTCTTATACATCCAGTTGAATACAGCTAGATCTTAGCCAGCCAAAGCTGAGGTTTTAAGCAGAAAATATTTCAAAATGTACCACTTAAATAGGCAGTGACAGGATATCAATGAATGAGACTACCCCACCTGCAATTACTAACAGGCAATAAAATTCTAGCAAGCACTAACTGAAAAAACAGAGTCAAAACTTCCAGTTCAGTTAATATTCAATGCAACACAAATAAATCAATTAAAATGCTGTATTATTTGAAAAAAGTGCAGATAAAAGGTACTTAAATTCTCTTATATGTCCAGTTGAATACAGCTAGATCTTAGCCAGCCAAAGCTGAGGTTTTAAGCAGAAAATATTTCAAAATGTACCACTTAAATAGGCAGTGACAGGATATCAATGAATGAGACTACCCCACCTGCAATTACTAACAGGCAATAAAATTCTAGCAAGCACTAACTGAAAAACAGAGTCAAAACTTCCAGTTCAGTTAATATTCAATGCAACACAAATAAATCAATTAAAATGCTGTATTATTTGAAAAAAGTGCAGATAAAAGGTACTTAAATTCTCTTATACATCCAGTTGAATACAGCTAGATCTTAGCCAGCCAAAGCTGAGGTTTTAAGCAGAAAATATTTCAAAATGTACCACTTAAATAGGCAGTGACAGGATATCAATGAATGAGACTACCCCACCTGCAATTACTAACAGGCAATAAAATTCTAGCAAGCACTAACTGAAAAACAGAGTCAAAACTTCCAGTTCAGTTAATATTCAATGCAACACAAATAAATCAATTAAAATGCTGTATTATTTGAAAAAAGTGCAGATAAAAGGTACTTAAATTCTCTTATACATCCAGTTGAATACAGCTAGATCTTAGCCAGCCAAAGCTGAGGTTTTAAGCAGAAAATATTTCAAAATGTACCACTTAAATAGGCAGTGACAGGATATCAATGAATGAGACTACCCCACCTGCAATTACTAACAGGCAATAAAATTCTAGCAAGCACTAACTGAAAAAACAGAGTCAAAACTTCCAGTTCAGTTAATATTCAATGCAACACAAATAAATCAATTTAAATGCTGTATTATTTGAAAAAAGTGCAGATAAAAGGTACTTAAATTCTCTTATACATCCAGTTGAATACAGCTAGATCTTAGCCAGCCAAAGCTGAGGTTTTAAGCAGAAAATATTTCAAAATGTACCACTTAAATAGGCAGTGACAGGATATCAATGAATGAGACTACCCCACCTGCAATTACTAACAGGCAATAAAATTCTAGCAAGCACTAACTGAAAAACAGAGTCAAAACTTCCAGTTCAGTTAATATTCAATGCAACACAAATAAATCAATTTAAATGCTGTATTATTTGAAAAAGTGCAGATAAAAGGTACTTAAATTCTCTTATATGTCCAGTTGAATACAGCTAGATCTTAGCCAGCCAAAGCTGAGGTTTTAAGCAGAAAATATTTCAAAATGTACCACTTAAATAGGCAGTGACAGGATATCAATGAATGAGACTACCCCCACCTGCAATTACTAACAGGCAATAAAATTCTAGCAAGCACTAACTGAAAAAACAGAGTCAAAACTTCCAGTTCAGTTAATATTCAATGCAACACAAATAAATCAATTTAAATGCTGTATTATTTGAAAAAAGTGCAGATAAAAGGTACTTAAATTCTCTTATACATCCAGTTGAATACAGCTAGATCTTAGCCAGCCAAAGCTGAGGTTTTAAGCAGAAAATATTTCAAAATGTACCACTTAAATAGGCAGTGACAGGATATCAATGAATGAGACTACCCCCACCTGCAATTACTAACAGGCAATAAAATTCTAGCAAGCACTAACTGAAAAAACAGAGTCAAAACTTCCAGTTCAGTTAATATTCAATGCAACACAAATAAATCAATTTAAATGCTGTATTATTTGAAAAAGTGCAGATAAAAGGTACTTAAATTCTCTTATATGTCCAGTTGAATACAGCTAGATCTTAGCCGGCCAAAGCTGAGGTTTTAAGCAGAAAATATTTCAAAATGTACCACTTAAATAGGCAGTGACAGGATATCAATGAATGAGACTACCCCGCCTGCAATTACTAACAGGCAATAAAATTCTAGCAAGCACTAACTGAAAAAACAGAGTCAAAACTTCCAGTTCAGTTAATATTCAATGCAACACAAATAAATCAATTTAAATGCTGTATTATTTGAAAAAAGTGCAGATAAAAGGTACTTAAATTCTCTTATACATCCAGTTGAATACAGCTAGATCTTAGCCAGCCAAAGCTGAGGTTTTAAGCAGAAAATATTTCAAAATGTACCACTTAAATAGGCAGTGACAGGATATCAATGAATGAGACTACCCCTGCCTGCAATTACTAACAGGCAATAAAATTCTAGCAAGCACTAACTGAAAAAACAGAGTCAAAACTTCCAGTTCAGTTAATATTCAATGCAACACAAATAAATCAATTTAAATGCTGTATTATTTGAAAAAAGTGCAGATAAAAGGTACTTAAATTCTCTTATACATCCAGTTGAATACAGCTAGATCTTAGCCAGCCAAAGCTGAGGTTTTAAGCAGAAAATATTTCAAAATGTACCACTTAAATAGGCAGTGACAGGATATCAATGAATGAGACTACCCCACCTGCAATTACTAACAGGCAATAAAATTCTAGCAGCACTAACTGAAAATATAGAGTCAAAATGTCCAGTTCAGTTAATATTCAATGCAACACAAATAAATCAATTTAAATGCTGTATTATTTGAAAAAAGTGCAGATAAAAGGTACTTAAATTCTCTTATACATCCAGTTGAATACAGCTAGATCTTAGCCAGCCAAAGCTGAGGTTTTAAGCAGAAAATATTTCAAAATGTACCACTTAAATAGGCAGTGACAGGATATCAATGAATGAGACTATCCCCGCCTGCAATTACTAACAGGCAATAAAATTCTAGCAAGCACTAACTGAAAAAACAGAGTCAAAACTTCCAGTTCAGTTAATATTCAATGCAACACAAATAAATCAATTTAAATGCTGTATTATTTGAAAAAAGTGCAGATAAAAGGTACTTAAATTCTCTTATATGTCCAGTTGAATACAGCAAGATCTTAGCCAGCCAAAGCTGAGGTTTTAAGCAGAAAATATGGCAAAATGTACCACTTAAATAGGCAGTGACAGGATATCAATGAATGTGACTACCCCCGCCTGTAATTACTAACAGGCAATAAAATTGTAGCAATCAATAATTGAAAAACAGAATCAAAACTTCCAGTTCAGTTAATATTCCTGCAACACAAATAAATCAATTGAAATACTGTATTATTTGAAATGAATGCAGATAAAAGGTACTTAAATTCTCTTATACATCCAGTTGAATACAGCAAGATCTTAGCCTGCCAAATCTAAGGTTTTAAGCAGAAAATATTTCAAAATGTACCACTTAAAAAGGCAGTGACAGGAAATCAATGAATGTGGCTACCCCACCTGTAATTACTAACAGGCAATAAAATTCAGCAAGCACTAACTAACTTCCAGTTCAGTTAATATTCCTGCAACACAGTTGAATCAATTTAAATACTGTATTTTTTGAAAAAAAGTGCAGATAAAGGTACTTAAATTCTCTTATATTTCCAGTTGAATACAGCCAGTTCTTAGCCGGCCAAAGCCAAAAACAGAGTTTAATGATTACCAGTTCCCGGGGGGTTTTTTTTTTAAAAAAAATATTTCAAAAAAATGGCTAACCAACCCTTAATAAAGTTGCCAAATGGACAAAAAAAGATAATCAAAAAGAATGAGACTACCCCTGAAAACCTAATTTCTGAAAAAACAAAATGCAAAATAAAATTCTTAAAAC
>NC_056729.1:87381984-87419261 GCF_019279795.1 Protopterus annectens | reverse complement strand
AAATGAAATGTCTCACAAGTTGTTAAATTACTTATGAGCTATCATGCCAAAGGGCTGTGAAAATGATCTGCCAGCATGATTATCTAGAAAGAATTTTCACAGATTTATACAGTTTAGAAATCAGAGTTAGTCCATGGACCATAATTACCTTGCCAGTATCTACTCTCATAGAGCACCTCCTGCCAACAGCAAGAAAACACATGTGAGGCCCCAGATGAATTTATGGATGCTGTCCAAATTCTCAACATTTGCTCTAAGGAAGTTTGGAAATAATTTTGTTTTATTTGTAACAGAAGACTACTGCAGAGAAGCAGGAAACACTGAGTAAATAATCTGTCCCTCCAGAGGATTATTTCATTTTTGATGGAGGCTCGAGCCTTTAGTTCAAGTGTTGTATAATCAATTATTTTGAGGAGGTGCTGGACCTCAAGGAGAGCTGGTTCAATAACTGTACAGATTGCTAAATAGCTCAAAGCACAGAGATGAAGTTTTAAGCTTGGCTTGTTAGCTGAGGGTCTTTAAACCAGTGATCTACTTAATTAAGAACCTCAGGGGTCTTTCAGCTATGTTATATGGTTGGACAGCTACATGTTAAAAGAGACATTATATTCCATATAGAAGTATTTAGAAGGGTACAGTACAGATGACTATTCAATTCTTTTGACCACAATCAGATATCTTTAGTTATGTTACGAAATGTATGAGATAGGAAGATTTTTTCTGACTACTGTTCATATGTGGTGTTCAAAGGAAATGAAATCGTCCAAGAAGGTGCTAAGATCTTTGATAGTTTTAGTCTTGAATGGGATGCTGTCTATACTGTAAGCTGTTGTTGAGATTTGTTTGGTAAACATAACAATGCTATACTTGTTTACATTTAATTTAAGCATGCTTCTAATACACCATTGATCTGTATGGTTTAACTCTTGTTGTTGTAACTCAGTGTCAGATGCTGAGTGAATACCACTGAGGTTGCAATCACTGGCAGATGTTGTTAGACATATGTCTGCTTTAGTAAATACAGGGTTCAAGAAGTAGATGCAGAACAGAAGGGGTTTCAGCAATGAGCCCTGAGGAATGCCAGTAGTCTCCTTTTCACTTTCTGAGGTGGCATTTGCTACTTAAACTCTATGAATTTTATAAGTCAGTCAGTTTTATATCTGTATTACAACATAAAGATCTATATTTAAGCCTTTAAGCTTATTTACAATTCCAGCATGGGGAATAGTGCCAAAGGCCTTGGTCAGATATGGGTACATTGTTGAATTACATATCTACTATCTATGGCTTCAGAGACTTTCTTGAAGTTTACCAAATTAAATAGATGTGATCTCCATTTGATAAAATCATGCTGTTGTGGGTCTAGAGTGATAAGATTTTTTTTATATTGGATCTTATGATATCAGATTTAATACATTCCATGGCTTTGTAAATTAGGATTGTTAGGCTGATAAGGTTATAGTTTCTGCCATCTGGAGGGGCATAACTATAGACATTTTCATTCCTCAGGAGCATAATCAATGGCTATGCTTATGGTGAACAGTTTCACTAAGGGTTCAGAGACGGTGTGTAATGAACCTGATAGAGTGATGGGTCCCACAGAGGTGCTATTTTTGCTTTTAAGAGTGCAGTTAAGATCTGTTTAGGACTTGTACTGAGTTCATGCAGATGCACAAACCATTTAAAAATATACACACAATGCATCCATATGACACAGGGTAGCATCACATTAGGCATGGACCACCAGCAGCTGAGATTCTCTAAATGTTGGTTGAATCATAAGGCCCACAAACGAGAAATGGAGGGATGCTTGACCTATCCATGCCAGTAGATATACCAAGATACGTAGAGCTCTTACCACTCCAGCAACTTGGGCTTTTCACAGACAAACAAGGGGTACATTGGGTATTTCATGGGCTTCAGACTGTAGAATGCTCAAATGTTTCTCAATAAATTGTTAAGGAGGTGGAGGACTCTCAATCTATATTAACAACAAGCATAACTCTAGGTTGGTTAAACAGAATGATGTCCTGGAATTTATCCAAGTGGAAATCATCATAGACAAAGTCCTATACCAACTCCTAGCAATCTATAGGTCACTCTCTATGTCCCTGGAATCCCACAGATCATACCAAGACCCACTGGAGACACTCAGCATTAAACCAGACACCCTATTCATGGTGGACTTTTACTACCCCTCTATAGACTGGAAAACATACACTGCCTCATAATTGCAGAAACAATGATTCCTGGAATTTATTAACACAAATACCCTTGACCAGATAGTGCGCTCACCCACCACAAGTTCAAACATACTGGTCTTGTTATTCGCTAATATGGGAAAACACTGACTTCCACCCCATGTCGTGTCCTCAGTGGTGAGGATGGATCACAAAGCTGACGCCTTCAAAATAAAAAAAAAAAATCAGCTCAGTAACCCCAGCAAACCCTGTAACAGATAATAACTATTCCAAAGCAAACTACATCCTATTAGGCAATAGTTTAGCAAAATTCAATACCCTTCCCAACCATGAGTCCACGGCAACCTATGTGGAATTGTTCATAGAGGCCCTGTACAAACATGTAAGTGGCTTTATACAGGCTACTGGACCTACTAGAAGTAAGGTCAAAACAAACTCTAAAACACAAACCAGACTGTGGAATCCTAACCTTAAAAGTGTAAATAACATAAGGAAAAAAGTCATAGATAAAATCAGGATCAGCAATTCCCCGTAATAAGAGATCTCTACACTAATCAGGAAACTGAGAGGATGAATTAAGTTCAACAAGGCCAATTATGAGGTCAAGATAGCCTCACAGAATAAAGACAACCACAAGGCCTTCTACAGCTATGCTTGAAACCTCAAGGGCAACACACGTCAGTGTGCCAAACTGGTGGTCAGTGGTGGTCACTGAACAGGGTGTCATACTAATTTTCTGTCTGAAAAATTCAGCTCAAACTTCATCCCCACTCCCTCCCCCCATAAAATACCTGCTAGCATAACACCCCAACTATTAGCAGGGAGCAGGTTCTCTTTGCTAAAGCCAAAAACACAGCCTCAGTGGGCCCTGACAATATCCTATGATGCCTCTTAAATAGCTTGAAATATGGTCTTTCAGGACTACTTGAGTCACTTTTCAACTCTAGCTTCAAAACAGGCTTTATGCCATGAGAATGGAGGACTCCAATGATTATCCCACTTCACAAGGGTGGACCATCAACCAGCCCTGGAAACTACAGACCTATTAGTCTGACTAGTCTAAGATACAAAGCCATGGAATGAATTATCATGAAAATGATTGAGAAAGACACAGGCAGCCTTCAGACACTGTACCCAGTCTAGGCTGGCTTTTTCAAGGGAAGGTCATGCCTACTAAACCTGGTGCACATCTTTGAGAAGGTACCCCAGAAATGGATTAGGAGAAAACAGTGCATACCACCTACCTACACCTGGCTAAGTGGTTTGATACAATAATCCACTCAGCTATAGTTGACAAACTCACTAAAGTGGGCATAAACCCCTACATAACTCACTGCACTGCCAGCTAGCTCACTTGCAGGAACTAGGAAGTCAGGACTGGTGATACCACCTCAACTAAGAGACTGGTCACCAGTGGGGTGTCTCAGGACTTCATGCTGAGACCTACTTCTACTTGGCATCTACTTCTCAGTGCTAAAAGTTAATGTCAACACCCTTTAGTTGGCCAAGTTGGCAGATGACCGTAAATAGGAAGGTGTCAAGAATCCCCCCATGACAAAAACATATTATAACAGGCCCCAACACAGAAAAATGACTGGTGCCAAAGTCACAGACTAAAACTAAATGCCAAGAAATGAATTATAGTGCCTTTTGGGAAAACTAACACCCAGGCTAATTACTCCATCTATAAAAAAAACATGAAGAGTTGACCAAACAGTCAGGAATCTGGGAACATATGTAAATAGTAATCTGGCCTTTGAATAACATGTGGCCAAGTTAGTAAGAAACTCATCCTATCTTGCCCAACTTATAAGTAATGGATTGCTATACAGGTCCAATGAAGTCATAATAGCACTTTATTCAGCCCTTATCAGCCCCATTATTAAGTATAATGATCCCTTTGTTATGTACCTGGCCAGACAAATGCAACAATTGGAATGCCCACAAAGGTTCCTTACCAGGATAATTCAGGGTTTAAACACATTATCCTATGCAAATCTGCTTAAAGCACTATCTCTATACTTAGCCTCTCAGTAACCTGTAGGAGAGTATCTATGCCTGGCATAAAAGGCATCCTCAGATCCATCTCTGATGGACCTTTTGCACATCTGCAAAATGAACAATATCAAACACTAGCTCCAAGGATTTAAATTTTGTTTATGATATAAATAAGACACGGGCAAGACAGATTTGTGTCTCAAAGGATCACCATGCTCCAGAACAGACTCCCCATCCATGAGAAGCAGATTCCAACCCAAACCCTATTCAGGCATTTTAAATTCCTTGACCAAAAATTGGAAATTCATCCTGTCTTTGGCACCCATGTCTCTGATAGAAGATGCAGACAGTAATGCCCAAACTAACATACCCCCTCCACATAACCTTTAGAAACTTCCTAATTAACATACCCTCTCCTAATAAATGCTGTGATACATAGGGATAAAATTGTGTTGAATTGCATGGCTAGGTTTATAAAGGCACTGGAGGTTGTTAGCCTCATATATAACTATGAACTTATGAACCTATAAACCTATATGTAGATGAGCACATCTGCTTCCCCAGAACAGCAGGGGAGAGAGACCCCAACACATATGGCTTTTATGACACTGAAATTTCGCTAAGTGCTGGGATCATATGTTCCACTTGTGGCAGTAAAGACCTGACTCAATGCCCATGGACAGTATTCCACCAAATGGAAAGGCTAGAATTGCAACATGAATCGAACATGTTCATGGTATATGAATATCTCTTCTATGGAACAATCTTACACTTCAAATAAAGTGATGCACTTTTCTTACTCTGTTCAAATGAAATTTGAATGAATTGATTAAAAAACAAGTAATCTCCGTGGTATCCCCGAAGTCTCAAAACAACCCACTAAACAAGTGTAGTGGGTCCAAAAACAAAACAGTGTAAGAAACTTCTCTGTGTGTAAGATTTTCAGTCCATAAATCTCTAGTTAATCACTGTATATTAATCAGACAAATGTAGTACAAGTAGCGAAGTTAAACTTGTCTTAAGTCAAAACAAAACAAAACAAAAAATAATAATAGAAAATATATAATTGTACAGCATTACTAAGTATTCTAAAGTAATCCAAGCAAGGCAGGCATTTTGTTTCCAGTCTAAAACTCTTTAATAAGTACACAGACAAGCGATCCAAGTAAAACAAAAATAGAGTAATCATTTCCTCACAAGCCTTCTAAATATATATATATATATATATATATATATATATATATATATATATTTTTTTTTTTATTAGGCATGTGAGTGGTTTAGTGTGCTGTAAAACAAAGTGTTATCAATACACATGTTACATTCACATCCCTTCCCCCATCAGTGTGACATTCGAGCTGGTCCTGCCATGCTTAGTAGCTATCATAATAATATAGCCCTTATGCACTTTAAATAAAATTTATAATGATGTGGTACCTCTCATTTAACCAGATTATTAAGTAGATTATTAAGTCTGTGATTTTATCCAAGACAATATACTACATGGCTGGAAATATATCAACCTTAGTTCATTTGGCAATCAAAAAATATATATAAATATATACATATACATTTTGCATGTAAAAATCAATTTCTATTTTCATAACCTATTAAAAAGATCGCTTTTGTCCTTCTAGACTTCTTCAGGTCTGTGTACAAGAACCCTAAAAACTATCGATAAAATATATATAATTGTATAATTAATTAATATTGTTATTACACATCATTTTGAATAAAGTGGAAAAAAGAACCAGAAAAAGAAAAAAGAAAAATAAGAAAAAAATGCATGTATGATGATGAAAACAAAATATACACTTAAATAACAACAGATTTAAAATGGTATTTAAATCCAACTGGTAGAATAAAATAAAATAAAATACAATTAGTCATGTAAACAATGTGGCAATTTTCTAAGTTCCAGTGCACTTTTAATTGAACAGTAGTAGTTTAGTCCAGGCTTCCTAACAGAGCTCAGCTTTAATTGCCACATGAGTTCATGTTTCTCCAGAATATTCAGTATGTCTCCTTCAAGATCACCCATGTCTATGCGATCCAGGAACTTGAACTTAAAACCTATGTGTCTTTTATGAAGAGAAATGTGTTTGGCTAGTGCATTATTTTTACATCCAGAGTGGATTTCTGACAGATGACATAAAATCCCACACTTGAGTTTATTTACAGTCTTGCCCACATAGAATGCATCACATTCATTGCACTGTGCCCTGTAAACTATTTCTGTAGTGTTACAGTTACCCCCTGCACTGGTTTTAATGTTGTTGTAGTTTTAATGATTTTCTTTAAATAAGGGCAATATAAACTATCACCTTGCTGTATAAGTATACAAAATGTACAATTAGTTTCACATCTTTTAGTGCTTCTCTCATATGATCTAGGTTTAAATTCATCCACTGCCTATTTAAGTGGTACATTTTGAAATATTTTCTGCTTAAAACCTCAGCTTTGGCCGGCTAAGATCTAGCTGTATTCAACTGGACATATAAGAGAATTTAAGTACCTTTTATCTGCACTTTTTTTCAAATAATACATCATTTTAATTTCCTTTATTTGTGTTGCATTGAATATTAACTGCACTGAAAGTTTTGACTCTGTTTTTTTCAGATAGTGCTTGCTAGAATTGTATTGCCTGTTAGTAGTTGCAGGTGGGGGTAGTCTCATTCATTTATATCCTGTCACTGCCTATTTAAGTGGTACATTTTGAAATATTTTCTGCTTAAAGCCTCAGCTTTGGCCGGCTAAGATCTAGCTGTATTCAACTGAACGTATAAGATAATTTAAATACCTTTTATCTGCACTTTTTTACAAATAATACAGCATTGTCATTGATTTATTTGTGTTGCATTGAATATTAACTGAACTGGAAGTTTTGACTCTGTTTTTTCACTTAGTTCCCCACCTACCCTCCCTGTTTCTGTTTTGGTGTTAATCTTGGTGGCTATGAAACTGCCCGCCCCTCTTGTAAATTTGCGTTTGTATACTCTTTCTGGGCCCATCTCATTTGCTCACTCAACTGAGAGCAGTGAGATCATATTCTGATTTCAGGCACTCCTACTGTGTACAAAGAGAGCATCTGGGAAAGAAAAAAAAATTAAGCTTGTTTCCTGCCTTTCCTGTAAGTGGTCTAGACTGTTTGTAGGCGTCTGAGCCCCTAAGCCTTTCTGTGTTTGAGGGAAGCCTTCTAGCTTCATTTTGTTTCTTAGAACTAGCCAGTTTTCTAGTTTCAGCACTCAAATCTGTTTCTTTGAACTCAGCACTTGTTCAGAACTTGTTGTAAGCACTAAATAAACTGCACTCAACTTTTCTCATTTGTCTAGAGGAAAGCAGTTTTTAGTACTTAATAAATAAGCACCTGTCGAGGCATGTCTAAGGGTCAGCTCCTGGTGTTTTCTCCTGTCTACCTGATAGATCTGGGCATCTTGGGGCAATGCAGCAATTGCCTCATGTACACAGACAACCCTCTCCTCCTACCACCCAAAACTACAATCTGTGAGAGATGCACTTATATAGCCAAACTGGAAGCAAAGCTCTCTTCACCCAAGACTGGACTAGACAGTCAAAAGGAGAAGGTAAACACTTTCACCACACCACACTCATCACATAGTCCCTCAAAACCTACATCACCAAAACACACACATAGAAACACAAAACACACACCTACATTCATGGAGGCTCTCAATAAAAACCTGCCCAAGCATCAGGGACCTCCAAAGCAGAAACGCAAGCAAACTCCACCCCCCAACACAACCCAAATGACACATAGCCCACAAACTCAGTGTGCCACTCAACCACAGCCCATAAGGCATAACAACATACCTAACACTCTAGTCATAGGTGACTGTATAGTCAGGCACACTGATGTTCCACTCACCAGGCTAAACAAGGAAAAAGTTACTGTCAGCTGCCTGTCAGGTGCCAGGATCCACCACATAACGCACGCACTCAGGTCATGCCACAACAAGTACAAATATGACACTGTCATTGTCTATGTTGGTGTGAATGACCTGAGACATACCTCCCTGGACTACATGAAAAGAGACATGGAGGAGCTCTCCGATCATGTAGCCCATGCAGGTATGACCCTAGCCCTGAGAAGCATCCTGCCATCACCTAGAATGATACTGCAGTACAAGGACAAAATGATTGACTTCAACAATTGGCTAAGCTTCTGGTGTCATTCTAAGGGGATCCAGTATTTGTCTGCCTGGGACAACATGATCGACAGACAACAATGCTTTGCTAGAGATGGCCTGCACCTGTTGCCCTTGGGATTCCGGATACTGGCTAATGCTCTTGCCACCCATATAGTGCCTTTTTTAGGCAAGGTTCAAATGACAAATTCACCACCATAAGAGGTACAAGCAAGCAAAATCTGAGGGTAATGCTACTCAATGCTAGAAGTCTAAACCTCAAAATGCACTCACTCGAGGCACTCCTTAAAATGGAGAACATCGACATCTTTGCAGTGACAGAGACCTGGTTCAAAGCTCCAGAGATCACCACTGCATTATCAGGCTATAATTCCTACCACACCTTTCGGCCACCTAACCCAGAACGAAGCACTAAAGGTGGAGGCGTGTCCATATTCATTAAGGATATCCACACCTCCAGGCTAGTTGCACAGCATAATACATCCGAGATTATCCAAGTGCAACTAACTCTGGGCAAGACCACAGTCCACATTGTAGCTTGCTACAGACCCCCCACCATGCCCCAGAATTCCCACTCCTCATTTCTTGATACACTGGAAAGTATTAGGGTACAACCCAACACCCTAATAATGAGCAATTTTAACTATCTCACCATTAACTGGGAAAACTACTCATGTACCAACTCTTTTGCTCAACGTTTTCTGAAATTCATAAATTTCAACGCCTTGGATCAACTTACTCACATCCCCACCAGGGGTAGCAATATCCTAGACCTGGTCATTAGCAACATGGGCAACCGGTGTTCCACACCAGAGGTCAATTCCTCATTGGTCAGATCCGACCACAAGCTAATCACCCTAGACATCCACATCCCGCCTCCACCCCCAATTAGGGAAACCACTGTAAAAAACTTCTCCAAAGCCAACTTCACACTTTTTAAGACAGAAGTGGCAAAGTTCATGACACCCATGCAGACGGACAATAGAGGTACTACTGCTGATTCCTACAGAAATGCACTTTATAAGCACTTACACGAGTGCATGGATCATGCTATCCCTAATAGAACCAAGATGCTATCCTCCAAAAAAAGGAAGCCAATCTGGTGGTCCACTGCCATAAACAAACTCTAAAACAGAAGAAAGAAACTGTTGCAAAAAAGAGTAAAATCCCATGACTGGAGGAACTCCCTGGTCAACATCAGTAAGAAGCTGAGATCCCTCATAAAATCCCCCAAAGCTAGTTATGAAAACAAAATTGCCACTGACTCTAAAGACAACCACAAAGCATTCTATAGCTATGTCAAGAATCTCACTGGCAACACTCAGATCTGCTCTGAGTTTCAGCACAATGGCACTAAATATACAGAACCAACTGATATTGCCAACATCCTGGCAGATAGGTTCAGTGTTAACTTTACCCCCCTCTCACCCCCTAGAGGGCCCATCTCTATACCGGAAGAATGCAAAGTTCCTGTAATCACGGCTGCACAGGTAAAAAACACACTCTCCAAAGCCAAGAACACAGCATCCATGGGACCTAACAATATCCCAGGCTGCGTTCTACATGAACTACAGAATGAACTGGCACCCTATCTAAGTACCATGTTCAATCATAGCCTCACCTCAGGCTTTGTGCCCACTGAATGGCGCACCATGATAGTTATCCCACTTCACAAAGGGGGAGCCACGACGGACCCCAGGAACTACCGCCCCATTAGCCTGACGAGCCTGGTCTGTAAGGCCATGGAACGTATCATCATGGAACTCATAAACAAAGACATTGGTAATCTCCAAACTCTGCACCCTACCCAGTTCGGATTTGTAAAAGGCAGATCATGTCTCCTAAACCTGAGTGACTTCTTTGAAGCAGTCACCAAAGTGATAGATGAGGGTAAAGTGGTTCACACAGCTTATCTAGATCTTACCAAGGCTTTCAACACCATCCCCCACTCTGGAAATATAGATAAGCTCACTAAACTAGGTATAAATCCCTATGTCACAAGATGGGTTGCCAACTGGCTCAAGGACAGAACCCACACTGTGAAAGTAGCGGACTCCAAATCCAACTTCAGACCAGTGACAAGTGGAGTACCACAGGGTTCAGTCCTGAGTCCTCTCCTGTTTGGTATCTACTTCTCTGAAGTACAGGCTAACAATGAAGGTCTTTGGCTAACAAAGTTTGCAGATGACTGCAAACTATGAGCCATAATCGAAACTCCTAACGATGTGGACAGATACCTGGTGTCAAAGCCATGGCCTGAAGCTCAATGCCAAAAAGTGTATTGTCATCCCCTTTGGTAAAAACTCTGTACCCATAAACTACCACATAGCTGGTAGTCTACTTAACACTGAAAATGTGATAAGAGACCTTGGGACACAGGTGGACAGTAGTCTCTCCATTTATAATCACGTCGCCACAGTGGTCAGGAAATCCTTCTACATGGCTCACCTCATCACAAAAGGTTTCTCATCCAGAAAAAAAGAGGTCATTGTTCCCCTCTACTCATCACTCATTAGACCCATCATAGAGTACAATGTCCCTTTTGGTATGTACCTCACAAGACATCTACAACAACTGGAAAGGCCACAGAAATACCTCACAAAGAGAATTACTGGCCTCAAACAGATGCCCTACGCAGACCGTCTCAAAAAACTGCAGCTTTACTCCATCACATATCGCCTACTCAGAGGTGATCTCTGCCTAACATACAAAGCTATGTCAAACCCAGAACTGCTGGACATGCTCCACTTAAAGAAATCCCAATCCCTCCGAGCTACACGCACTAGGGACCTAAACCGTGTCACCACATTAAACAGAATATTCCGGAGGGATAGATTCCTGTCCCAGAGACTTCCCATACTCTGGAACAGACTACCTATCTATGTCAAACAGAGCTCCTCATTAGCACTCTTCAAGAAAAATCTTGATGACTGGATGCGAAATAGGAAATTCACCCCAGGGGTCACTTCTGTGACTCTGCTCGACAGGGGCACAGGAAAATAATTTTCTTGGGTGGCGAAAGCCAGGTTACATTTTTGGCTAGGCCTATAGCCAAGTACCTACCTATGAACCTATGAACCTATGAACTAAACTTTTAATGTTCCTGGCCTTCCTATAAACAAATGATGGGGCTTCACCTAAGATGTTAATCAGAAAAGGGTTTCCTGTGACAATGTCCCAGTTTTCTTCAAAAACATTTTTGATACTGTGATACTTCGACTGCCTGCCTTGCTTGGATTACTTTTGAATACTTAATAATGCTGTACAATTATATATTTTCTATTATTATTTTTTGTTTTGTTTTGTTTTGACTTAAGATGAGTTTAAGTTCGCTACTTCTACTACTATTGTCTGATCTGATTAATATAAAGTGATTAACTAGAGATATATGAAATGAATTGATTAAATACACTGTGAATTTCTGGGCTTTTGTCTTTTACTGAAAAGATTTCAAGCCTGCATAAACTAAATCACTGCTGGTGATTCTTGCTGGGTAAGGAAAATAAACCTATATTTCTTGTCTGTGACTGATAGAGCTGCTTTCTGTTTTACCTGGGCCATTTTGTTTTCTGTTTTAAGAAATCTACCTGGCCTAGTGTTTGTTCTGTGCGGGAGGTGGACACTTAAATTATCTAGGCTGCACATTTCAGGTGTTTTCATTGATTAATTGCCTCTCGAGTGATACTTAAATACACTGTGTATTTCTGGTCCTTTGTCTTTTGCTGAAAAGATTTCAAGCCGGCATAAAATAAATCACTGCTGGCAATTCCCTGCTGGTTTTTCCCTTCCACTCTCTCTTTTGTTAATCTGCTTTTTAAACCTGCTGATTTTAAGCTCCCCAACCCTGCTGTCAATTGAGCTTAATAAGCTCCTCCTTCTCTTCACTGCTGCTGATATAGTGTATTTATTTTGCTTTCATTGTGCTTATATTGAAAAGTCCATTTTGCCTGTTATTGTTCTACTGATTTACTTAATCTGAATTCATTATCTAGCTAGCTGTTGGATAAAGTAGTGTATTTGTATTAAGACTTTAGGCCCACACAATTTTGATTGATTCATATGGATAAACACACATCTGGGGCTGGTTGTGATATTGGACAGTACCAGGAAACCCTGTCTGTCATAGAATGGATGTACACATGTCCAAAAAAGTGTGTTGGGTTGGTACCACAGCCCCAGCAGGAATAGTAGCTGTGCTCTATGTGAAATGAGAATGCCCCACCTTGACGACAATTAGGAGTCCAAATGTTGTGCATCCTGTTGAGCAGATATCGGTGAGGTCATGCTCTCATCCTGGGTAAGGGATGAAGATATCACCCAGGAGGAAGTTAAGCAGTGTCAGTGTGTCTGGAGCTGTCACCAAATCTGTGAATTAGCATCACAGTCTTACCATGAGCAACTGCTGGACTCAGCCTGCTGTCCTGTCCTTATACCCTCTACACCTGTCTCCATAGCAGTGGTCTTTACTGTTACACCTGTATGTTGTGAATGTGTGTGTAGTGTGGTGAATATGTGTACTGTGATGAATGTGTGTGTGTGTGTGTGTGTGTGTGTGTAGTGTGAATGTGTGAGTAATGAGATGAGTGTGTGTGTGTGTGTGTGTGTGTGTGTGTGTGTGTGTGTGTGTGTGTGTGTGTGTGTGTGTGTAGTGTGATAAATGTGTGTGTGTAGTGTGGTGAATTTGTGTAGTGTGATGAATGTGTGTGTGTGTGTGTGTGTGTGTGTGTGTGTGTGTGTGGTGAATGTGTGTGTGTGTGTGTGTGTGTGTGTGTGTGTGTGTGTGTGTGTGTGTGTGTGTGAGTGTGTGTGTGTGTGTGTGTAGTGTAGTGAATGTATATGTGTCTATGTAGTGTGGTGAAGGTGGGTGTGTGCAGTGTGATGAATGTGTGTGTAGAGTGGTGAATGTGTGTCTGTCCAGTGTGGTGAATATGTGTATGTGTGTGTAGTGTGAATGTGTGATGAATGTGTGTGATTTGGTGAATGTGTGTGTGTGTGTGTGTGTGCATGTAGTATGATGAATGTGTGTGTGTAGTGTGAATGTGTGTGTAGCGTGGTGAATGCGTGTGTGTGTGTGTGTGTGTGTGTGTGTGTGTGTGTGTGTGTGTGTGTGCATGTGTGTGTGGTATGTGTGCGTGTGTGCGTGCGTGCGTGTGTAGTGTAGTGAATGTATATGTGTCTACGTAATGTGGTGAATGTGGGTGTGTATTGCGTGATGAATGCGTGTGTAGTGTGGTGAATTTGTGTGTGTAGTGTGGTGAATGTGTGTGTGTGTGTGTGTGTGTGTGTGTGTGTGATGAATGTTTGTGATTTGGTGAATGTGTGTGTGTGTAGTGTGAATGGGGTCTATATTAGAACATTGAAGTATTACTACTTCAAATGTTCTAATATCGAACCCTTTGTATCGAACGCTGAAAATAGCAAAGCTGCAGAATATCGAATACTTTCCTAGGGAAAGTATTCTGTGGGCCGTTTCTGCAGCTTCGCTATTTCCTCAACTGTGGAGCGAAGGTTACGGACTGGGTTAAGGTAAGTGTGCGAACGAAAGAGAGTGTGCGATAGGGACTTTAAGGTTAGGGAGCAGGTAAGGTGAGTGTGCGGTAGTTACGGACCTTAGGGTTAGGGTTGGGTTAAGGTAAGTGGATAGCTAGTAGTGTATGTATGGTTTAGTGTAGGGTTTTGTGAAGTGTATGTGTGTGGATTATGTATTTTGGTGTGCTTGTGTTGTGTGTATGTTTGTTGGAACAGAAAATTTTTTCCCTGGGAAAAAATTCGCTGTTCTGACTGTTCGATGTTATGGTGTTTCGAGTGAAATGGTTCTATATTAGAACATTCAATGTAGTAATACTTCGATGTTCTGATACAGACCTTTGTGAATGTGTGTGTAGTGTGGTGAATGTGTGTGTGTGTTTGTGTGTGTGTGTGTGTGTGTGTGTGTGTGTGTGTGTGTGTGTGTGTGTGTGTGTGTGTGTGTGTGGGATGATGCCAGTTTAGTCCTTCTAAAATGGGAGATTACATACATATTTAAGAGTGAATGTTGGAGATATATCAAACTGCATAGGCGATTTTTGGACATCGTTGTGGTATGGGATGGGCCCGAACATATTTTGGGTATTTTTATAGATTATACGAACACCACTACCACTTTTTTCAGATTTACCCATAAATATGATATGGCTGGAATATATTATTTGGACATGAGAGTGGACATAATGGAAGGGCAGTTAAAATCTAGGATTCACATGCAGTCTACTTTCAGCAATTCCTATCTTCCCTGTTTCAGTACACACCTGTGGGGACAGAGGAAAAGTATTGTGAAAGGCCAGACGGTTAGGGCAGCGAGGATGACCTCACAAAGAAGTGATTTTTTGAAAGAAATGTAATTTATTTCAAAAATATTTAAGGATAGAAAAATGAAGTGGTATTAGAGGTTACCAATGGGTGGGGAACTAAATATATACCATTATTACGTGATATATAACAGGCCTTTTTATACAATAAGGAGAACGATAAGCAGCAATTTTCAAAAGCCTTAGTGGTCGAATACAACTACGCTTCACAAGGAATTAAGGATTTAGTTAAAAACAACTGGAAAATGTTGAAATTTAATACAGTTGCAGTGGAGAAAATAGGAGAAAACTCTCAGTTTGTATTTAAGATGAGTATGAATCTGAAAAAAGTTTTTGAAAGAAACAGGAATGGGATAAATTATACAGGAGAAAGTAGAACCAGAAGATGTGGTAGTTGTAGATATTGTAAATACCTCTACGAAAAAGAACAGACAGTTTTGGGTAACAACATTCAGAGTGTGGTACATTTTAAAAGGGATTACTGTAAGACTAGGGGTATAGTGTATCTGGCCTTATGTAAGCATTGCCTTAGTTTTTATGTGGGCAAATCAGAAAGAACATTGGGGAAACGTATTTTTGAGCACATCTTTTATATTAAGAAGAGAAATTTGAATAATGCTCTTTATAGGCATCTTTCTGTACAACCTATGCACACACTGTTTTTGTTTGGGATTTTGGAGCAGGTATTGATGGATCCTCGAAGGGGGGGGGGAGACTGGGAGAACTGGCTTTGCTGTAGGGAAACCTACTGCCAGGTCAAGTTGAATGCCACAGCTGCCCCAGCTTTAAATGACCAAATTTCTATTAAACCCTATCTTAAGAAGAAAGCTAATAAATTGTAGGTCTGGATTGTGTTGTAGAATCTGTTGAATGTTTAATATGAAATTGCTTCCTTTTTTATTATTTTTTCCACTTCATTTATTCCACTATTCTTACATATTTATATTTTTCTTAATGTATTTATATATTTTTTTCACTTGAAGTTTATTACAAATTTATTCCTTCAGTATTTGTAAGCAGGTTGTTTTAGAATCATGTTTTATGAACTATATGATTCTATTTTGGAATGGTAAGTTTTAATTGAATGGAATGTTTATGTTTTTGTGTTTGCGAAGGAATGTATCTTTAAGAAAGTTTGGTGCTTTTTATGGAATTTGAGTATTTAAATGATTGGGAACGTGAGTTGGTTATTCACTTGATAAAGCCCTGCAATGTGGCAAGATGAAATTGCTTGTGTTTAAGCTAATAAAATTATTGTTTTGTGCAGCCAGTTTTAGTGTGCCCTAACAGTTTATTTTTTTATTATTTATTTTACATTTGTTGACCGGGTTAGTTCCACTGAGCTGAGTGGCCCATATTCAGCGGAGACCCGGGGAGAAAAGCTCTACAGTGAGACTCAGGGAGGAAAGCTCCATGGTGAGATACAATTTTTATACAGAAGAAATTAGATTAAAAGCAGTCATTATTATTCAATACATACATACAATGTGAGTATAGTTTTACACTAGTAGTTAGTAAAGAGGCCGTGACATGAGTATATACCAATACAAACTAAATACATAACTGATAAATATCAATATTACAAAAATAATTTGAAGTAATTTTGGCATATATAGTTTCAAAATAGGAGAAAGATAGAACTAGAGTTGAGAGGAAGACAGATGCCTAAAGGAGGTTGAAAGGCTAAGAAAAGATAGTAGGTTAGGTAATTGCTCAAGGAGAGGGGGCTAGTGAGATTATACAGGGAGAGAGTGTGAGCTGGGAGGAGGTGATAGGAGACTTTGAATGGGAAAGTAGTTTACGGAGGATGAGTGCAGTAGCAAGACTAGTTTGTTTTTAGGTATTCTCTACTGACTGTTTTGAATTGATTAGGGTGTTTAAGGGATCTGACTACCCCTGATCAAAATGGGCAAGGTGGTGGTACAATCATTAGTGAAAAACAAGGTACTGTTTTATTTACTCGCAATTCTGGCTCAGGAAATCATTGTGCTGCTAATGTTAATGGTTCTCAACGCATTGAAGGCAACGATAAGCGGAAGGGTACAGGCATGGTACCTTCTATGTGCTTTAATGATGTTATGGACAAAAAATTTAACTTTAATAGTAATACTTATGGTATGGTTGGTGGCTTAAATGATAACTGCAGAGGAGAAGTTTACAGAGTAATGCCAACATTAAAGGAGATGATTTTTTTATTGGAAAAAAAAACTGTTCAAACTGAAATGTTTACAAATTGATAATGGCTACTTAAAATGTTGTTTTAACAATAGGATTGTACCGCAGGGACTTAGATTAAGTAAATACCCTTTTGGTATAAACTACACGGAAGCTATTATTGATGATTTTCATGAATTTTTTGATGAATGTGGTATGGGTTTAGTGTCTAGGTTGATTAAGTGTAACAAAGTGGTTTTGGTTACATTAACTAATGAAGTGAACAAATTAAATAGTGATATTGTTAGCGACCTGTTGTTTCCAGAGTTTGAGCAGCTATACCACAGGTTGTTAACTAAAATTGACAAAAGGGCTTCTAATATATACTTTAGGAAACAAAAAAAGTATGTAAGGGACAAACAACAGTATGAGACGGGTAAGATGTACCCTGGGCCATACAATAATTACAAAAAAGTGGGCAGTAAGGTATACTCTGCTTTTAAGAATAGGGACACACGAGGGGATCAACACCTAGAAAATAGGGTATTGGTGAATGAAGACGAAACAGGGGGAGGCATTGACACCCGTAGACCTTTGGATGAGTTAGACTCTTTTTTGGAGGAAAGTGAACATTTTTTAGAACCCAGAAGGTCGGAGCGTTTAGCAAACAAAACGAGATATCCCTCGGATCCAGGTCAAAGACAAGACACTTATGGGAATTATGGGTGGAAAAAAAGTAACGAGGAAGGGGAAATAACACCAATAAAAGATACGGAAGATATTGTTATGGAGTATAAGGGTTTCAAGATATTTAATTATACTCCAATTATTTTGTGAAGGAACATTTTTCACTTTTTTTCGAAAGGCTTTAAATTTGTGAAATCTAACTACGGGGATGTAGCTAATTTGCTCATTGATTTAAAGTTATATCTTAGGAAATTGAATTTGAAAATTATGTTTAACCATAAAAATAATGATTATAGTAATAGTGGCGAAGACACTAATAGAGATATTAAAAAATGCAGAAAAGATGACTATAACAACACACCTGCAGAACTAGTGAGGAGTAGTACGTACAACCCACCCCTACACCCGGTATTGCTAACGTTTGAAAAAATTGTAACAGAAGAGATTTATGAAGAACATGTCAGGGATATATGGAAGGCACAACATTCTAATTTGGCTGAGGATGAAACATGTTTATTGGAAGAATTAGTAAAGCATGGTAACTGCCGCATTATGAAGCCTGATAAAGGGGGTGGGGTGGTTCTGTTTGGGATGGAGGAATACAAGAATGCTATTATGGATATATTGTTGGACACTACTACATATTCAACAGTATCAAAAAACCAGATCAATATTGCATATAGGAGAATTGATTCCCTATTGGAGGAATATTTGATGGACAACAGGATTAATAGTAAATTACATAGTTTTTTGAGACAGAACTATCCTTCTATACCTTGCTTTTTTGGTGTGCCTAAAGTTCACAAATCCATTAGAGAACCTCCCTTTAGACCTATAGTGTCAGCAAAAAATTCTAAGACTCACCCATTAGCAAAACTAGTCGACAATTACACTAAGGAAATAGTGGAAAAAACACCTCATCTCATTAAAGATTCATGGGAATTTCTCAGCAAACTTACCAAAGATATATAGACTGAGAGCTGCAGCTTCTTGACAATAGACATTAAAGATTTATTTACAAGTATTCCTCGATTGGAAGGGCATGAATATTTTGGGAGAAGCTTATATAAATATTCTGCCCTTTCTGATGATAAGATCTTGCTTACCTTGGAACTTATGGAAGTGATATTAGATAATAATTATATCAGCTTCCAGGGGGAATACTACCAACAAAGGAGCGGTGTTGCTATGGGGGCAGCATGTGCCCCCGTATATGCCAATTTGGTTCTGTTAGAATGGGAAAATAGATTCATATTTCCCAGTCATTTCCACAAACACATAAGACTCTACCTAAGGTTTCTTGACGATATCTTTATTTTGTGGGACAGTTCTCATGACATTATGGAGCAATTTATGGATTACATAAATGCGAGTACCTCTTTCCTAAGTTTCACACACACATGGAAAACAGACAGCATTAATTATTTAGACACTACCATCATAAAAACATCTAATGGCTTTAAATCTAAAATATATCGTAAGGACACCTGGTGTAATAGTTACTTACACTACAATAGTCACCACCCCGAGATGCAAAAGAAAAGCATTGTAAAAGGCCAAGCTGTTAGAATAGCTAGAATGACCTCTGATTTCAATGACCTACTTAAAGAGTTTCTCTTTCTTGGCAAAAACTTCCTAGAAAGGGGGTACCCTACGGCTATGGTCATAGAAATACTAGACGAAGTTTATAGAGGTTGGGGTAATAAATATGTGGCACTTCTGGGCAAAACTTTTAATAATGTCAATACAAAGAAAGAAAAGGAAGGTAAAAATTTCTATGGGGCTTGCGTTTTAGAATACAATATGTTTTCTGAATCATTCACTAATATTATTAGAAAGAACTGGAATACTTTGAAAATTAATAAGGAAATCTATGAAACTGTGGGGAACACCCCTTTGTTCACCTATAGAACTGGAAAAAACTTTAAAAGAATGTTTGAGGAAGGAGAGAAAAAGAAAGGTATTTTAAAGGCCACTACTCCTTGTGGTAACTGTAATTATTGTAACCTGATTTTGAGAGATACATGGATTAGGTTACACAATGATTTGAATAGTGTGGTAAGGTTTAGTAAGGGCAACTGCAAAACTAGGATGGTTGTATATATGGCCAAATGTGGGGGCTGTCATGCATTTTACATAGGAAAAACTGATAGGGCACTAAAAGATAGGATGTATGAACATCAATATGACATAAGAACAGGGAAAGAGACGAGTGCCCTATACAAACATTCATTGGTGTGCCCAGCATATAATGGTTTCAAATTTGGCATTATTGATTCCATTTTGGACAACAATGGGAAGGGGGGAGACACAAAAAACATTTTGCTGGGTAAAGAATTGAAATGGCAGTTGAGATTAAAATCATCTATTCCACCTGGACTAAATGAGTATGTGACCATTAAACCTATTTTAGTATCTAAAGCAGAAACCATCTAGTATATTTGGCTTTAGACCTCCATTTCTCAATATTTTTTGCAACATATAGAATAGATATATACCCCAGGGTACAATTAGCATTATACGTTGGATTATTTTCCCCTTGCAATAGGATGATTTTTATGGTGTTATGAAATGTTGCATAATATGTGTTTTTTAAATACATGGATTTTAGCTTAAATGGTTTTCTTTAATGCACATTATTTGTTTTAGTAAATATGAGGTATGTTTTCACCTCACATCATGTATAGTACATACATATATATATTTTAGCATTAAGTGTTCATTTGGTTCTAACATTTCATTTTAAAACTTTTTTCAATACATGGGAATGTAGTAAATATTTGGA
This sequence comes from Protopterus annectens, assembly GCF_019279795.1. Classification (NCBI taxonomy): domain Eukaryota; kingdom Metazoa; phylum Chordata; order Ceratodontiformes; family Protopteridae; genus Protopterus; species Protopterus annectens. The sequence continues at coordinate 87,398,923 of NC_056729.1, read as the reverse complement.
AAATGAAGTATACAAAAAAAGCCCCTTTTAAATGTTAATTAATTTTCTCAAAATGTTAATTGATTAATTTGAGGGCAGTAATATAAAATGGAAGGGTAGCAGAAGTAATTTGTTTCTTATCTGAAGAAGTCTAGCTTGTAGACGAAAGCGCTCATTTTGTATTGTGGACTTTCTATAAAGACTGGTTTTACCTAATTTTGGTGGACTGGATTTCTTTATCTTACTTTGTACTTGTTTAAGGGATCTAATTTCTAAGGGAAGTTTGTTCCAAGATATGACAGGGTTGTAGCTATAGAGGTTGCAACCAGTTTTGGTCTTGGGTTTATATATTTGTAGCAGGTCTTGGTCAGAGCTACGGAGAGACCTAGTCATGGAACATTTAGAGATAATAGGAGTAAGGCTAGGACTGAAAGAGTGCTGGTATAGAATTGAGTGAATCATCTGTAGTTGAGAGAGGAGGAGCTGGTGGGGTAATTCTTGACAGTCTTAGGGAAAGACAGTGGTGAGACTTATAAGTATGGTGTGCAGCAAAACTAGCCACCTTTTTTATGTTGATTCGAGTTTGGTTAGGAGTGAGGAGTCATATTAGTAAGAATGTGACAGCTATACAGCAGGCTAGGAAGAAGGTATGCATGTGAGAGAGTTATTTTTGCCTTGCTAGTTAAGAACTTTTTGTTGCGGGAAAGGAGTCCAAGTTTTTGGTCTGTCTTTTTATTATAGTTAAGACAAATGTAGATCAATCTTAAGTTGATGATCAATTGTAACTCCTAGGAGTTTTGTGCTAGATTTGACTGTGATTGATGTGTTATTGTGGGGCAGTATAGTAAAAGTAGATTTGAGATTACTGAGGTTTTTGGGGAGAAAGAGTAAGAGTTTAGTTTTCTTATGGTTGAGAATTAATTTGTTTTTCACAGATCCAAGATTCTACGGAGGTAAAGGATGCTTGGTTGGCAGAGTTGAGGTCAGAGGGAGTGTCTGCGATGGTGATGACAGTTGAGTCATCGGCATATTGTATAAGGGATTAATAGGGACAAGAGGTATGTAGTAAATTAGTGAAAATATTAGAGTAGTGGGCCAAGGATAGATCCCTGAGTGACTTCCATTTTCACTGGGAGGGGATGGGATAGAGTAGAGAGCCATTTGACAGAATGCAGATGATCAGAGAGATAGCAAAAAAAACAGGTAACAGTAGAAGAAGAGAAATTAAGGTTTGATAGTTTAGCTAGAAGAAGAGGATGGGAGACCGTGTCAAAGGCCTTGGAGAGGTCCACTAATAGGCAGAAGACCAGTATATTATTATCATGAGCAAGAGATATAATATTTATGGAAGATATTAGTGCAGTTGTGGTATCATGTTTAGGGCCAAAGCCATGCAGGGTGGATGTAAGTAGGTTTTCCTGAAGTAGGTATTGCATAACTTGTTTGTGGATACATTTTTCAAATATTTTTAAGAGAGGAGACAAGATTGCGGTCGGTCTGAAATTAGAGATATTGGTGGCATTACCTCCTTTATGTTTAGGCAGAGTGTAATTTTTTTTCCATAAGGAGGGGACATAAAATTCGGAGATGGAGCGATTGATTAAGATAGATACTGGGAAAGCAAGGGGTTCTGCTGCAATCTGCAGGAAATAAGGGGGTAGATTGTCAGCAGAAGGAGAGCAGGGTTTATGTTTTGAGAGTAAAGATTTTATATAGTTAGTAGGTACTGTTTTAGGGGTGAAAGAGTTTTGGGTGAAGAAGTAGAACTGGAGAAGCTGTTAGCATTATTTGTAGAGGGGAAAGAGTTAATGATCTTAGAAATAGATTCAATAAAGTGGGTGTTGAATAATCTGTCTGTTTCTTTTGGTGTGTTGTCTGGGCAGGGTTAGGGGAGGAAGGGTTTCCAGGATGCAAAATGGCATTTATAGATTTCTAGAATTTTTGGGGGTCTGACCTTTGGACAGAGGGGAGATTGGTATAGAAGTCCTTTTTGTCTTTGTAGATATGTTTTTTGGCCAGGTTTCTGAGTTCTTTATAGTTTTGTAAATGAGTGGGGAGCTTGTTTTTTATCCACAATTTCCATATTCTGTCTCTGTTTTTCATTAAGGCATGCGTAGGATTAGGATCAGGATTATGATATTTGTGGGGGTGGGAGACTAAAATCCAATCTAGGAGAGAGCTAGGGAGATGAGATTTGCTGGTATGAGTGGGTGTAGAGATTAGTTACACTAAGTCGTGCAAGTTGATGAATGAAGTAATGTTGGGTGCTTGAAGAGTAAGCCAGATTAATATTAACATCCCCAAGAAATATGGTTTCATTATGAATGTTTTGAGAGAGGTGGGAGAGAATATTTTCTAGGATGGTAATGTTGTCTCCAGGAGGAATATAGATAGTTACAACAGTAATAGTGGTCTAGCTGTTGAGCTTAAAGTTGACCATTAGGAGTTCAGTGGGAGAGGAGGGAGTAGGTTGGTTTGGGCTAGCGGGAGTGAGATGGTCAGAATAGACAATGGCCACTCCACCACCTTTTTTCTTTTATCTGTCAGGTCTAAGAATGTTATACCAGGTGGTAGGATATCCCTGTGATTTACAATAAAGATTTTAATTCATTAGTCAGTCCATTTAAAAAAATCTTGCTTTTTTCCCACTTTTCTGAGATTTAAAAAAGTTCATTTACAGGCTTGCTGTTCTTGAACTGTTTGTAAGTTTCTGTGAGGCCATTTTTTGCTTGGGCTAAAGGAAAGTCTCTCTGTTGATCAGTGGCAGTGAAAAACATTGAGCAGCCTGTCTGCCCCTGTGGGAGTGGTTACTGACTTGAAACTGTAGTTTTATTGGCCATTCTGGGTCAATTCCAAAACTCCTTCATCTTCCTCTCTTAAAACCTGGTTGCCTCGTGGTTTTGGCATCTTTTCAGGCTTGTTGGCTGTTGGTGAAGCACCCACCAAGAGGAGAAAACGCTGAGAGAAGAAAGGAGCCAATTTTGAGACTTTAAGTATTTTTCCTCTGTTTATTTGCTAAGTTTTTCTGCATAGCCTATTTTGAGCATTTTCTGGCTTGTTAAATTTGATTTCTGCATTAGTAACTGTATTTAGAGCACAACCTAGAGCTGTTTACTGAATTTCCTGTTTGCACTTATTTTTAAAATCGTTTTTTTCTCAAAACTTGCATTTTATCTGTCTTTGGCCTAGCACTCTTGTGTGGGGTCATTTACTGCACTGTTATAACTTGCTGATACTTGTTAACCTCTGCTATCTAAATCTTGCTTTTTTCCCACTTTTCTGAGATTTAAAAAAGTTCATTTACAGGCTTGCTGTTCTTGAACTGTTTGTAAGTTTCTGTGAGGCCATTTTTACTTGGGCTAAAGGAAAGTCTCTCTGTTGATCAGTGGCAGTGAAAAACATTGAGCAGCCTGTCTGCCCCTGTGGGAGTGGTTACTGACTTGAAACTGTAGTTTTATTGGCCATTCTGGGTCAATTCCAAAACTCCTTCATCTTCCTCTCTTAAAACCTGGTTGCCTCGTGGTTTTGGCATCTTTTCAGGCTTGTTGGCTGTTGGTGAAGCACCCACCAAGAGGAGAAAACGCTGAGAGAAGAAAGGAGCCACTTTTGAGACTTTAAGCATTTTTCCTCTGTTGATTTGCTAAGTTTTTCTGCATAGCCGCCTATTTTGAGCATTTTCTGGCTTGTTAAATTTGATTTCTGCATTAGTAACTGTATTTAGAGCACAACCTAGAGCTGTTTACTGAATTTCCTGTTTGCACTTATTTTTAAAATCGTTTTTTTCTCAAAACTTGCATTTTATCTGTCTTCGGCCTAGCACTCTTGTGTGGGGTCATTTACTGCACTGTTATAACTTGCTGACACTTGTTAACCTCTGCTATCTCTGAAAAACAAAAACAAAAAAGCTTGCTTTTTTCCCACTTTTCTGAGATTTAAAAAAGTTCATTTACAGGCTTGCTGTTCTTGAACTGTTTGTAAGTTTCTGTGAGGCCATTTTTTACTTGGGCTAAAGGAAAGTCTCTCTGTTGATCAGTGGCAGTGAAAAACATTGAGCAGCCTGTCTGCCCCTGTGGGAGTGGTTACTGACTTGAAACTGTAGTTTTATTGGCCATTCTGGGTCAATTCCAAAACTCCTTCATCTTCCTCTCTTAAAACGTGGTTGCCTCGTGGTTTTGGCGTCTTTTCAGGCTTGTTGGCTGTTGGTGAAGCACCCACCAAGAGGAGAAAACGCTGAGAGAAGAAAGGAGCCACTTTTGAGACTTTAAGTATTTTTCCTCTGTTGATTTGCTAAGTTTTTCTGCATTAGCCGCCTATTTTGAGCATTTTCTGGCTTGTTAAATTTGATTTCTGCATTAGTAACTGTATTTAGAGCACAACCTAGAGCTGTTTACTGAATTTCCTGTTTGCACTTATTTTTAAAATCGTTTTTTTCTCAAAACTTGCATTTTATCTGTCTTTGGCCTGGCACTCTTGTGTGGGGTCATTTACTGCACTGTTATAACTTGCTGATACTTGTTAACCTCTGCTATCTCTGAAAAAACAAAAAAAAAACAAAAAAAATCTTGCTTTTTTCCCACTTTTCTGAGATTTAAAAAAGTTCATTTACAGGCTTGCTGTTCTTGAACTGTTTGTAAGTTTCTGTGAGGCCATTTTTTGCTTGGGCTAAAGGAAAGTCTCTCTGTTGATCAGTGGCAGTGAAAAACATTGAGCAGCCTGTCTGCCCCTGTGGGAGTGGTTACTGACTTGAAACTGTAGTTTTATTGGCCTTTTTGGGTCAATTCCAAAACTCCTTCATCTTCCTCTCTTAAAACCCTCTTTTGCGCGGTTTTGCGCGTTTTTGAGCATAGCGCAACCTAATTGGGTTTAAACTATTCCTGGCTCCACAAAGTCTGCTCTTCACTTTTTCCCTTAGAACTGCTCTATCTCTCAATTTAAACACCATATTCTCATTCTAAGGCCCTTCACTGGTCCAATTAAGTAATCCTACAAGTTAGCACTATTAAACCATAAGCACTACTTACTCTTATACTCTCTACGATTACCCTGTCCTCTATTGGTCCATTTTAAATTCAGTTTCCCTATTACTCTAGCATGTCCAAAGGTCAGTCAATGGTTTCCTTTCCAGTCCAGCTGGTGAATCTGGGAATTTTGAGGCAATGTTACAACTGTCTCATGTACACGGACAACCCTCTCCTCCTCCAAACAGGTTCAAATATATGGGAGAGATGCAACTATTTAGCCAAACTGGAGGCTGAGCTCTCTCATCTCAAAACTGGTGTAACCAGTCAGGAGGAGAAGGTAACCTCACACAACACAATTCCAGTATCACATAGTCCCACCACATCAGCGAACCAAACACATAAATACACAAAAACATACTTGGAGGCTCTAAATAAAAATCTACCTAAGCAACAGAGACCTCCAAAGCAGACATCCAAGCAAACACTACCTCAAAACAAAACACACACAACCCACAAAGTCAGTGTGCCAAGCAGCCACAGCCCTTAAGGCTGAATAACACACCTGATACTCTTGTTATAGGTGACTCTATTGTCAGACACACTGACGTCCCACTCACCAGGCTGAATAAAGAGAAGGTCACAGTGAGCTGCCTGTCAGGCGCTAGGATCCGCCACATAACGCAAGCACTCAGGTCACTCCAAAGCAAATACAAATATGACTCAGTCATTGTACATGCTGGTGTGAATGACCTGAGACGTACCTCCCTGGACTACATGAAAAGAGACATAGAGGAGCTCTCTGATCATGTAGCCCAGGCTGGTATGACCCTGGCCTTGAGCAGCATCTTACCCTCACCTAGAATGATGCCACAGTACAAAGACAAAATGATCGATTTTAACAATTGGCTAAAATTTTGGTGTCATTCAAAGGGGATCCAGTGTCTGTCAGCCTGGGATGACATGCTCGACAAGCCACGTTGTAGCTAGGGACGGCTTGCACCTGTCACCACTGGGCTTTGGATATTGGCAAAGGCTCTTGCCACCCCATAGTGCCTTTTTAGGCAAGGCTCAAAAGTCAAACCCACCCCATAGACAGCACAAGGAACAAGAAACTAAGGGTAATGCTGCTAAACGCCAGAAGTCTTAACCTCAAGATGCACGCACTAAGCTCTCCTCAGTATGGAGAACATCGATATCTGTGCAGTGACAGAAACCTGGTTCAAGGCTCCAGAGAGCACCCCAGCACCACCAGGCTATACCTCATATCATGCTTTTCGGCCCCAAAACCTGGACCGAACCACAAAAGGAGGGGGAGTTTCCATATTTATCAAGGATATCCACACCTCCAGGTTAGTGGCATTGCACAAAGTATCGGAGACCATCCATGTGTATCTAACAGTGGGCAAGACTGCTTTTCAGTTCATAGCATCCGACAGACCACCCTCTCAAAGTCAGGAATCCCATTCGGCTTTCCTGAAAACATTGGAGAAGATGAAAATCTCTCTGAACGCCATTATATTGGGCGACATCAACTACCCAAACATTGACTGGAAGCACTACTCAAGCCCCAGCACCTTAGCCCAAAGATTCCTGGAAATTATAAACTCAAATGCTATGGAACAACTAGTCACCACTCCCACAAGAGGGGACAACATACTAGACCTGATCATTACCAACATGGGGACTCTATGCTCCACACCAGAAGTATATCCCTCATTGGTAAGATCAGACCATAAATTAATTTCACTGGATGTCCACATCCCGACCCCACCCCCAGCCCAGAAAACCACAGTGAAAAACTTCTCAAAAGCGAGCTTCTCACTTCTCAAAACCGAAGTGGAATCCTTCAAGGCCCCAGGGCCAGTGGAAACTACAGCCCAAACTGCAGAATTCTGTATAAATGCATTGTACGGACATCTCCAGGAATGCATGGATCATGCTATCCCAAACAAAACCAAGACCCAATCATCCAAAGGCAGGCGTCCAGTCTGGTGGACCCCTGCCATAAATAAACTGTACAACAGAAGGAGGAAGCTACTACATGATAGAGCAAAATCCCTAATAGGGAAGGCATCTCTGATCAGTACTAGCAAAAAAATGCGATCCCTCATAAAATCCTCCAAGGCCAGCTTCGAGAGAAAAATTGCACATAACACCAAAGACAATCATAATGCTTTTTTCAGTTATGTTAGAAAACCGGGATGCAACTCCCAGACTTGTTCTGAGTTGATTCTAAACGACAAAAAATACACTGAACCCACAGACATCGCCAATATCCTGGCAGACAGGTTCAGTGCAAACTTCTCCACCCTCCCCCAAAAGAGCAAATATCTATCCTGGCAGAGGGCTGCCTCCCAAACATCTGAGATGCTCAGGTGAAGGCTACCCTCTCCAAAGCAAAAAACACTGCTTCCATGGGACCAGATGGCGTCCCAGGTTGGGCCCTACATGAACTACAAGAGGAACTAATCCTCAAATAAAACAGCTATACAATCTCAGCCTCACTACAGGATATGTGCCCACAGAATGGCGTACAGCAACAGTGGTCCCACTCCACAAAGGTGGAGCATCTACGGACCCTGGAAACTATCGCCCCATAAGCCTGACTAGCTTAGTCTGCAAGGCTATGGAGAGGATCATCATGGAGCTCATAAACAAAGACATTGGGGACCTACAGACACTAGATCCTACCCAGATCGGCTTTGTCAGGGGCAGATCCTGCCTTTTGAACCTGGTTGACTTCTTTGAAACAGTCATCAAAGCCATAGATGAAGGTAAGGTAGTCCACACAGCCTATCTGGACCTTGCAAAGGCATTTGACACAATACCCCACTCCGGCATCATAGATAAGCTATCCAGCTTAAATATAAACCCCTATGTCACAAGATGGGTCACAAACTGGCTCAAAGACAGAACCCACAGAGTGAGAGTTGCTGGAGCCATGTCAGACTCAAAACCGGTCACAAGTGGCGCCCCACAGGGTTCTGTCCTGGGACCACTCTTGTTCGGTATATACTTTTCCGAGGTACAGGCAAACGTGGGAGGACTATGGCTCACCAAGTTCGCAGACGACTGCAAACTGGGCACCATAATCAACTCTCCAGCTGACACAAACATCCTTCAAAAAGGTCTCACAGAGACAGATAACTGGTGCCAGCGCCATGGTTTAAAGCTAAATGCCAAAAAATGTATAGTCATACCCTTTGGCAAAAACAATGTGCCCACAAATTACCACATAGGCGGAAACCCATTAAGTACAGAGAAAGTTATTAGGGACCCGGGGACCCAAGTTGATAGCAATCTCTCCTTTGAAAACCACATTGCCAAAGTGGTTAGAAAGACCTTCTACATAGCCCACCTCATCACGAAGGGTTTCACATCTAGATCAAGAGAGGTAATCGTGCCCAGAAGCTCCCTTCGCTCTGGAATAGAATTCCAGTTCATGTGAGGCAGAGCACCTCACTGAATCTCTTCAAGAAGAATCTCGATAAGTGGATGGGGGATCGTAGGTTTGTCCCAGGGATTACTCCCGTGTCACTATTAGACAGAGGCACAGTAAACTAAACCTTAAAAATGGGCACAGTATACTCAAATCAAGGGGTGGCGTAAGCCATACAGAATCGGGCTAGGCTTAGAATTGTCCCAGGGCAGATAGCCTAGTATGAACCTATGAACCTATGAACCTATATAACATATTTGTAAAAAATTACACATTATACTTTGACATAGAGTAAGATTTGACTACTGTCTAGATGTAATGTACATCTGTGAGCTTAAAAAGATAAGCAATGAATTCTCTAGGATCAGACGTATGGCATTGTGAAATGCTAGGTAATGGGACTAGTTTCGGATCAATTTTTGGATTTCACTAGTGTGCATTAAAATTCTTTGGTTCACCTGTCTAGATATTTGCTCCTTATAACATTTAGAACATGAATATCAAAGGCCGTATACAAAAGCAAATTGGTAACAAGGAAAATGTCTTTGATCATTAATATTGTGCTGAGAAAACCCATTAAAGAGGGCATTCTATATATATATATATATATATATATATATATATATATATATATATATATATATATATATATATATATATATATATATATATATATATATATATATATATATATATATATATATATATATATATACATATATATATATATACATATATATACATATATATATATATATATATATATATATATATATATATATATATACACACACACACATATATATATATATATATATATATATATCTTTTTCATAATGAAGTGCTATTGGCAGTAGCTTTTTTGGGGGTATGCTAACTGGTCCATAATGGATTAAGAATTTTGATGGGATGGCTTGGAAGAGGAATTAAGCTACAAAACTTTTAAAAACAATCCCCCGGAGTCTCAAAAGCTTGCACAGCGTGCATAATTAGTGTAAGAGGTAATGTTGGCAATATGGCGGCCAAGCGATCCACGTACATGCTCGTTTGATGTGCACGAGCGCTCTTGCACTAGTCCTGCACGTTCCCAGCCCCCATATGCAAATTACCCCATTTGCAGGTGAAAACCATGCAAATGAGGTAAATCTGCTATTGGAATCAGGCCATGCAGGCTAGCATAATTTGTAGAAATGTTAGTAACCGAGTACGGTTCTGCAAAATCCAAAATGGAGACATGACAGCTCCAAATAAAGGCTGCGTATCATTGAGAAAGCATGCCAATGGCCAAGTATAAGGCCATTGGCATTGCAAACAATGCAAAATGTAAAAAATACAACTTTTATTTTATTACTGCCAATCACGGCTGTTTAAGTATAGGGCAGTGGTGCACAAACGGGATCTGTGGGAAAATAAGAAAATAAACCTAAAACAAGTATTCCAACTAAAATCAGTATTCTGCCATGCAAGTCAGTGGCAGGCAAAAGGCAACCTGGCCAATGAATAGTGGCTGCTAAGGGGGGGGGGGGCTCAGTGTGACACATGTAGCTATGCATTAGCAGGCAATTCTCTGCAAATGAGGAGAAGGATAGTGAATCCAATTTTTCCCCAGCATGTGAGTCAGTTCTCAACAGTGTAAGAGTATGAATAGCCGAGTGCAAGACTAGGAGGTAGGTGACATCATGGGTGGGTGGGTCAGGCATACTGTAAGCAGATTGGAGCCCTGTGGCTCTGGTTTGCTCCTAGCTTAGCACAGTGTAAGTGGGTGTGCGCGCTGCACACTGAGATTTACAGGAGGAAAAAGGAAGTTAAACCAGGAAATAGCAGCAGTGTGCACATTTGAGTACTCCGATTGCATGGCGTGCCCCCGGGCTGAAACAGAAGAGCATTGGGAAGGGACAACAGCAGTAGGAAGGTAATCAAGGGGTACTAGGTTAGCTGCCAGGTGAAACATATCGGAACCAGCCAATTACACAGGCAGCAGACCAGACCAGCCCAGAACAGTATTATAAACTATGCAAACACCTACCCCTCTGGTTTTTCCCACACTCTACACCACCGGTGTAAACAAGTGGGGAACTTTTAACATTTACAACAGCAAAATGTTAAGGGGCTGCAATAGCTATTATACAACTTGTGGAAGAGGCTGAGGCTAGTGAGGATGTGAATGCTTCTGACCAACCCACAGTGAGAAGACGGAGAAGAGTCTACTGACCCAGGGTAACCTACCAAGGGCTACATGAGCTGGAGATAGTGGAGCGCTATAGGGTGGACAGGGACCTCCTACAGCAAATCGTGGAGCTGTGCCAGCCATGCCTCACACATAGAACTAACAGAGGGGAACCCATCCCAGTGGACACCAAGGTATGTGTAGGCCTAAGAATACTAGCTACAGGTACCTTCCAAAGGCCAACTGGGGACATGATGGGGATTTCACAGGCATCAGCATCCAGAGTACCCCACCAGTTCCTGGATGCCATGTCAGCACATGTCGGTGAGCTCGTATATTTCCTCATCACCCGTGAGGCGTTGGCCAGCAATATGCATCTCTTCCATCAAATAGCAGAATACCCTGAGGTAGTGGGTGCAACAGACTGCATGCACATATCCATCAAAGCACCACCCGGTGAGCAGGGTAGGGTCTACATCAACTGCAATGGCTTCCCCTCCATCAACTGAAAGGTCATGTGTGATGCCCAAGGCATAATACTGAATGTGTGTGCTGGCTGCCCTGGAAGCTATCACGATTCCCACATCTGGCATCTGATGCAGCTGTACCAGAAATTTGCCAATGGGGACATCCCACATGGTCACCTAGTGGGGGATCCTGGATACGCACTGGAGCCGTGGCTGATGACACTCATCAGAAACACACACACACCCGAACAAGAACTCCATAATGAGGCACATGCACAAACAAGAGTAGAGTGTGTATTTGGGATGCTCAAGTCACGGTTCCAATGCCTGGACACATCCAGTGGAGCCTTGCAGTTCTCACCAACTACATGTACCCAAATCATCCTTGTATGTGCCATGCTACACAATATAATTCTGAGGAAACAGCTGCAACAGGAGCAGCATGGGGCAGGGCCACACAGCCCCCCACCATTGCCAAGGCCTGCACAGGCACAGAGTGACTCGGAGGAGGAGGAACCTGAGCCTACCCCAGTAGGCAGAAGGAGGTGTGTCCAGTATCCCCTGGCCCTGGTAAAAAGGCAACGAATAGCACATACTCTGACATGGGAGGGACCCAGGGAATAGAACCTCTCGCTGACTCTCACATACAGTAAAAGGGATGCCAAACATTACACTACATGTGCCTAACCATGCATATGGTGTGTACTGTGTGCATCTGACATAGGCAGCCCTGCAGCACCACCCTCAATACTGGGACACCCGCAAGATAAGGGACTCACATATGCCAGTCAGGAGGGTGGGGTCACATACCCAACAACAGTCACAGCCAGCAGGACAGATGTAGACAAACACAAACAAATGCTGTACTATGGTCTCTGAATGAGGGCTATGGGTAACCACCCTCCCAGGCTTACACAGACAGACTACAGCAGCCCAGGTAGTGGGAAGTCATTTGTGAAGGCTGGGAAGTCAGAAACTAATATGTAGGTAATCAAAAGATAAGAATTGTAGTACACTGGTATGCCCTAGCCAGCATGATAGGTAAAACTACAGACTGAAATAGAGTACTTGACATACCAGTACAGTCCTAGCAAATGTGTACAAGTGACAGGTGTGTCCCCCATCCTACATAGAAATATAGTAACAGTCAGATGTGCCCCCCACCCCCGTGCTGTGTAGAAACATAGAAATAGTCAGGTGTTCCACCCCTGCTATGCAGACAAGTAGCAACAGTCAATGCCAAATGATCGATGGATATTCTGCAGACACAGCATGCTACCTGTAGGTGTACAACACAAAGGTCAGCACTGCAGTACAAACCACCTGGACTTGATCCACACATGCAATACAGACGGCCTTACTGGACATGCTCACACACTTAGAGAAATGAAGGCAATGTCAGTCAACAACATACTGAAAGGTCATACTGGGCATGCTCACACACTTTGAAGGCCATGTCTACAAACACCAGTGGACCAGACATATCCGGCAGTTGCAATTGTTAATGCAGACACTTGTCAGTATGCACCACTCATGCCTTGCACACAGAGTGGATAGGAATACAGACATACATGTAAGGACAATGCACTATAATAAGCCAAAGGTAGATGGACATAGATGTGTGGAAGAGGGTGACCGTGACAAGGAGCCATCCAGGCCTGTCCCACCCAGCACACAGCCAAAGGGCCCCAAACACATGAGGTGCATATGTCACTCACTGCAGATACTAGCGACCAGTACCTGTCAGCACCACAGACTATGTGGTGCACATGCCAGCTGTGCAACATGACTGTACAAGCAAGTAGTCATCTAGTAGCTGTATACATGTATCTGTGACATATGACCCCGTGTGTAGCCGCATGTGGCGTGTCACCCCTAGATGAATGGGTTATGGCCCATGCACACACTGCCCACCCTATAGTGCTACTATGACAAGCCTGCTGAGGTCATCCAATGTGAAATACACCTTTGGAAGAGTTGTAGCCTAGAAATCTCCGTGCGCGTCCCATAACTGTGTACTGCTGTAGTGTGATAAACTAGTCATGTAGGAGTTCTAACCCCAGACCTAGTGAATATGTGTCAGTGTTTGCGTGCATGTCTGTTTGTCTCTGACTGTGTAGAGAGCAATGCCTTTTAGGTTACTCACACTCCTTGCAATTCATATACCCACCTTTGGCAAGGCCGCTGATGTCACCCACCTAGAAATACACCTATGGGATGGTTGTAAGTCAGTAATCTCCGTAGCATGTCCTGTAACTGCATATGGCTATAGTGTGATAAAAGAGTTAGGTGGGAGTTTTAACCCCAGACCTGCTAACTGTGTGTATGTGTTTGTGTGCATGCCTGACTGTATAGAGAACAATACATTTTAGGGTACTCACACCCCTTACAATTCATATACCCAACTTTGGCAAGGCTGCTGATGTCACCCACCTAGAAATACACCTCTGGAAAATTATAGCCCAGTAATCTGAGTAATGTGTCCTATAACTGCATGCTGCTGTAGTGTGATAAACTAGTTAGGTAGGAGTTCTAACCCCAGACCTGGGAGCTGTGTGTGTTTGTGCACGAGTCTGTCTGACTGTGTAGAGAGCAATGCCTTTTAGGCTACTCACACTCCTTACAATTCATATACCCACCTTTGGCAAGGCTGCTGATGTCACCCACCTAGAAATGCGCCACTGGGAGGATTGTAGGCCAGAAATGTCCATAGCATGTCCTGTATCTGCATATGGCTATAGTGTGATAAAGGAGTTAGGTGGGAGTTCTAACCCCAGCCCTGCCAACTGTGTGTGTGTTTGTGTGCACGTCTAACTGTATAGAGAGCAATACTTTTTAGGGTACTCACACCCCTTACAATTCATATACCCAACTTTGGCAAGGCTGTTGATGTCACCCACCTAGAAATGCACATCTGGGAAGGCTGTTGCCTAGTAATCTCCATAGCACATCCCGTAACTGAATACTGCTGTAGTGTGATAAAGTAGTTAGGTAGGAGGTCAAACTCTAAATGTGGCAACTGTGAGGTTGTGTGCTTGTCTAACTGTCTAGACACCAATGACTTTTATACTACTCACACTCCTTACAATTCATAAACCCAACTTTGGCAAGGCTGCTGATGTCACCTACCTAGAAATACACCTCTGGGACAGTTGTAGGCTAGTAATCTCCACAGCACGTCCTGTAATTGTGTATGGCTATAATGTGATAAAGGAGGTAGATGGGAGTTCTAACACCAGACCTGCCAACTTTGTTTGTGTGCATGTCTGACTGTGTAGAGAACAATTCATTTTAGGGTACTCACATCCCTTACATTTCATATACCCACCTTTGGCAAGGCTGCTGATGTCACCCACCTAGAAATACACCGCTGGGAAGTCTATAGCACATCCTGTAACTGCATACTCCTGTAGAGTGAATTAGAACCATGGTAGGGTTCCATCCCCACCCATGGCAGTTCTGGACGTATTGTGTGTGTCACTGTCTGTGGAGGGAGCAATTCATTTTAGGCTAGTCACTTGCAGTGCATTTCAAATGCCCTACTTTGGCAATCCTGCTGATGTCATTCATTGTGAAATACACCTTTGGGGAAGGCGCTCTCTAGTAATCACCATGGTGCTTCCTATAATAGCTCCATGCTGTAGTGTAATATAGACCTTTCTTAGGAGTTTTACACCCATGCATGTAGGTTGTGGATGTTTTGTGTGTCTCACTGTCTGTGTAGGGAGCAATACATTGTAGGCTAGTCACTGACAGTCAATTTCAAATGCCCTACTTTGGCAATCCTGCTGATGTCAGTCATTTTGAAATACACTTTTGCGGAAAGAATACTCCATTAATGTCCGTGGTGTGTACTATAACTGCGTAGTACTGTAGTGTAATAAACTAGTCAGGTAGAGGTTCTACTCCCAGACATGACAGGTGTGTGTGTTTGTTACCCATATCCTGTGCAGAGGTAGTTGTGACTGTGTGGCCAATGTGGAATGGGTTTTGCATATTTCTTATATGGTGCCCTGATATATATATATATATCAATGTCCACTGTATAGGGATAACAGATGTGAAATGGCTGAGAAGCTGGGGTGCAATGTCACAACCATACATGTGACATCAAGGCCAGGCAATCACAGTTAGCAACCCCAGTATTACCCAGAGCACACTCTCAACCCATGTCGCATACACACACACATGCCTAGGCAACAGCCAATATGTGGGTAGTACACTGCATATTGGCCACTGATAGTAACTAAGGAGTGACAGCAGTGAGCTACAGAGGGCATGTCACCCTGTCCATCAGTCTAATATGCACATACGTGCAGACAGTGCACTTCCCCCATGTTCCCCAGTGGACACCTGCACAACCTGTGGTGCCATCACATGTGACCCACAATGGACATACCATGCCTGACAACATGCCCTGTATGGACAGATGCCACTGACAACCAGGAATGCTGTTAGCATACTCTTAATGTAGGCATAGGGTAAACCTGCTGGCCATTAACAGTTTTTGCCACAGGTCAGCAGGACAGGCACATCTGATGATAATTTGTTTTCACAACATGGGCCAGACACCCCCAGGTACAGTTCCACATGTCACTGTACATGTATGTGGGAGGTGTGCACATCCCAGGCACTGTCCATGTCATGGACTAAGGAACACATACATGGCAAGCGAGGCCACACAAAATAGTCACCCAGGTGACCGGATGGGGGATACAATACCCACCTGTGTGGGCAAATGCAGACACTACATCCCTGAGCCACAATGCAGACAATCGTCATGTGGCCTGATGCCAAGGTACACCCATTGCTTAGCCTTGTACAGCCATCTGGCACAGTCAAACACCACACACCCATGCAGACATGCACCCATGCATGTCAGTACGGGCACCCTGTGTGTTTGTGTGTATGTTGTATGCTGTGTATGTTCACATACACACTCCCTACAACCCCCCATGGGCATACTGCAGCATGCCATCTGATGTCAGACACCTCCCCATACCCTTTGCCCATACAACGCCCGTATGGCCTGTGTGGTGCATGTGATACCTGCACAGTGATGTGATGTGGCAATCCCACTACAGATGAGTTGTACTCCTTGCTCTGCCAAGTGTGTCCTTGTGTGTTTTTCCCTGTGAGAGTGTGGCTGTGTTGATGCCGGCACCTGTTCATGCAGACAGGCACGTGTAAGTCATCTACCGTATAGCTACTGTATCCTTGTTCCAAATGTCACTCTCCATCACATACATGTTCTGAATGCTCCACAACAGGTAACCCATGTGGCGCATCCAATAACTGCATCGAACTGTGATAGCACTACATAGTTGGCAGGGGTTTGATACCCTGTGATGATAGGTGTGTGACACAAACCTGCTTCAGTTTTACTCTACCACCCCTTCCTGACATGTCTTTGCCTCTGTCTGCCTCTCCCACCCCCTCTCTGGTGGATGTGGAGACCTACACCTGCTTTGCTTAGGCAGCAGCATGTGTATTCTAAGTGATGCTCATGATCAGTTGATGGCCTCTGCATGAATTGCAGCCCTACCCTAGCTGATTGCATGTGGAACAGATGTGGTAACATTCCCATAGCCAATCGCATGGAAACACACTCCAATATCTAGGAACATCATGGTGGTGTTGGCCCTTTTCATCCACTGTGAGCAGGAACTAGATCTGTCGTGTGGCAAACAGCATCTCAGATGGATTGGGGTTTACCTCTAACAACATAAACTGTGGAAAAAGGGCAACAACCAGGAGGGGGATGTGCCTGACCTGACTACAGACTGTAAGTGCTGCTATACTGCATTTAGAGTAATGTTGGTTTAACAGTGTTTATGTGGATATAGCTGTTGTACATGTCTCAATACCTGCCATGTCAGTTCCATGTTTATGAGAAATCCCCATCTGCAGGGTCATCTGCAGACTG